>NC_080578.1:17780000-18080000 GCF_029962835.1 Magnolia sinica | reverse complement strand
AATGATTTTAGCTATCGGTGTTTCTCATTAATTTAACAAAAAAACAATGAAAATTAATTGCGTGGGTACACTTATGCGCTGCTTTCCTCTTGCTCTGGGAGCTCCTTGAGTTTCTCTAACTTCTGTTCTCTCCAATCGAGGAGGGGAGGGGGGTATTTATAGGCTTTCACATGTGTGAAGGCCATTTTCGCGCAATAGACCTCTTAAACCTGTGTAACAAGTCTATTTGCGTAACAGATCTATGTAACAAGTCTGTTCGCGCAACATCTCTATCGTGAAGTCTGTTCTGTGCGCAACAGAGGATTGGAAGTCTGTTTTTGCATAACTGCACTCCGGATGCCTATTTTTGCACAACTACACTATGGATATCTGTTTCTGCACCACAGGGACTGGGAAGTCCATTTCTGTAACAACAAGGAGCGAGAAGTCTGAAAATGCTGCCACGTGGACTGAAAGGTTTAAAAATGCTGCCACAGGGACTGGAAAGTCTGAAAAAGCTGCCACATGAACTGGAAAGTCTAAAAATGTATTTTTTGTGCACCAACACAGATAAGTTCAAGTTTTGTGCAACTTCTCTTAGCTTGGCGAAGCCTTAATGAAGACGGTGTGTGTACAATAAGCAACAATAAAGTTATAATGCAAGGCAATTAAAGATCGTGATGACAAATGAGCAATAGAGAATGAAGATTGAAGACATTATGGATATTGTTGTCTAATGTCTTAAATTTGTCTATAACAAGGTCTGTAGATGTCATCGACAGACCACTCGATCCCATCGAGCAAATGTTGATGTCATTGACAGAAGCTCAATTGCATCGAGAAAATCTTAAAAAATCATCGTTGATTGCTAGACAGCTTTGGAGGATGCTAATCGATGGCATCGAAGGATCTTCGATGTCATCGACTAGTCTTTGATGTCTGTTGATGCCATCAAAGGACCCATTGAAGGTGAATGCATTTTTGTGTAAGTGCATAATTTGTTTTCTATTATGGTTGGATAGTATATATACCAAGTGTAATCATAAATAGGGAGGAAATTAGGGCTTTCTAAGTTGTTCAAAAGGATTCAAGGGCATAGCTAGTGTTTCAAAGGAGACTAATGGGTTGTTTGAATTAGTAAAATCTATCATCTTTTGTAATATTACTTTCATAGTGCATTAATTGTCGATTTGCACCGTAGTTTTTTCTGAAAGAATTTTTCCACGTAAAATCCAAATTGCCTTCTTGTTGGGTTTGTTTGTGCGATTGTGATTATTTTGTTTGATTTTGCTACGTGTATTTCCGCGTGTCCCAACAGATGCTATTAGAAATAATGTTGACAAGTATATCAAATATGAAAATAAAGTACCAATGTCATTTAACATAAAGTTCAACGTAGAGAAGATAAGCTATCAATAAAGCCATTGGATAATTTTTCATTTACAACCGTCCACTAAATGTCCTCCAATTTGATACTCAAGTTTAATTTGAAATACAGGATAAGTTTCCTATACATTATTTAAGTAATTTATAAGTGCCTACGTATCATACACCATAGTCTGCCTGAGTATTCAATTTTTTGTCACAGGAAAAGTAACAGCAATAAGGCATTCTTAAGCATCTGATATCAGCTTTAATTTCGAACCTCTGGACATTTTCCTTTATATCATTCATTGGGTGTCCACAGCACTTGAATGTTTAGGACCGCTTGACCAGGGTAACCTCCACGATATATGCCCAATCAATTATAGCTCCTACCATATATATACAGCGGATAAGTCACCAATATCATACGAGAAACACAGTAATGTAGCCGTAGAAAGAGATATCCTGTCAACCCTGCACGGGGACAACACAAAGTGGAACCGTCTTTTGTAAGGTGATGCCGAACTTATCACTCATGTCCATCTCCTGTGGGGTCATCCCATCAGGAAGCTTCCATGCAAACGAATGTAGAAGTGAAGCCAGCATCAAGTGCACCATCCGATTGGCAAGCGGCAATCCAGGACAGATCCGACGGCCAGCCCCGAATGGTATGAGCTCGAAATCTCGGCCTTTGAAATCAACCTCAGAACCTAAGAACCTACCAGGGGTGAAGGAAGTGGGGTCCACCCAAGTATTCCTATCCCTGCCAATGGCCCATGCATTGACAAGCACTTGAGCGTGCTTAGGTATGGTGAATCCACAGATTTCGGTGCTGGATTCAGCTCTGCGTGGTAGTAGGAGTGGAACCGGTGGGTGCAGGCGTAGGGTTTCCTTTACGACGGCTTGTAAGTATGGCAGTCCAGCGATGTCCGATTCTTCCACTTGTTTTTCTGTGCCGATGGTTTCAGCGATCTCCGATCGTGCGATTGCCATGGCTTGTGGGTTATGTAGTAACTCTGACATGGCCCATTCTAGTGTGCTCGAGCTTGTATCACTCCCTGCAACAAAAATGTCCTGCAGAATACATCGAACGGCTGGTTTATCCTATCAAATGCGTTCGTTTTTGTGGCTCAGGATCCAGTGTCTCCCGGCTCATTGGGGCCCACATGTTGAGTGGCTTGATGATCTGAACCATCAAAGTTGTTGATGAGTTTCTTTTGCCTCCGTGGCAACTCAGGATCCAGCATGTGTGGGAGCTCAGTGGAGCCCACATGATGGGGCCACGTAGGAAACTTAGGCTGAATGGATGATTGGAGCCATTACCATCAGTGGATGAGTTCAGAGCAACGAAAAAAAAAAAAAAATTAGTGGTTCTCA
This sequence comes from Magnolia sinica, assembly GCF_029962835.1. Taxonomy (NCBI): domain Eukaryota; kingdom Viridiplantae; phylum Streptophyta; class Magnoliopsida; order Magnoliales; family Magnoliaceae; genus Magnolia; species Magnolia sinica. The sequence goes on along the minus strand of NC_080578.1, from coordinate 18,077,279 downwards.
CTCAACTTTAGAAATCAAATGTTGGACCATCACTGAGTTGTGTGAATATCAGAAAACAATTTAATCATGATAGCAAAGAGAGTGTAGACGGTTCCAATCATCTGACCATTTCAGCATGTGGGCCCCAGTGGGTGGCCACAGGGGACGCGGATTGCGTCCTAACCCGGCCTGTCTCTAGCCACGAAGGGCAGTTATGTGGGTGGGCCCACATGATATATCTGTTTATCTATGCCTTCCATCTCTTTTCTGAAAGCGTTTTAAGGAATGATCACAAAAATGAGGCAGATCCAACGCTCAACTGGACCACAAATTTATTATTTTCTGTAGTTCACTTGAGCCTTGGATCTGTCTCATTTTTGTGCACATACCTTAAAATAATCTGAGAAAAGGAATGGACAGCGTGGATAAACAGATACATCATGGTGGGCCCACCCACAAAACTGTCCGCCAGAGAAGGGCTTGGTGACACTGATTTCCCGTGAAAGCTGTGCTGAGAACTAGGTGAGTTTGTTTTTGATAAATCCACCCCATCTATCCGTTTTAAGAGATTATTTTAGACATGCTACAAAAAGTGAGCCGGATTCAAGAGTCAAGTGGGCCACACTAGAGGAAAAAGTGGGGAAAGAAATTTCTACCATTGAAACCTCACTAGGCTCCACCTTAGTGTTTATATGACATCCAAACTGTTTATAAGATCATTTTCACTAGTATAAACTAAAAACACACAAAACTTATCTTAATACAAAACTTTTATTGCCATACGAATGTTTCAACGGTAGCTTACTGGCCCAGCGGAGCCAGCTGGGCCAAGCTCTAATCGGTTCGGCCGGTGTACAATTTTAGGTGCTCCATATCAATGGCTCATGGATCAGTAAATCTACGGAGGTGGGTGGATCCCTTGCTATGGTGCCCACCGTGATGCATTTTCCTCACATCCATGTTGTTCATCCCTTTTAGATAACTCATTTTAGGGCAAGATCCTCAAGAATGAAGTAGGTTCAAATCTTAGCTGGACAACGTACACTACATGGAACAGTAGTAATTGACCATTAAAAACTTCTTGTGGGGCATAGAAATTTTGGATCAACTCGATATTTATATGGCCCCTTGATTCAAATCTTGATGACCTTATCAATACGTTGGATGGCAAATAAGCAAGTTTTTAATGGTAGGTATTCAATACCATTGTTTCTATGGTGTGGTCCATCTTAGACTTAGATTTGCTTCATTTTTTACATCATGCCTTAAAATGAGTTGTCAAAAATGATGGACAGCATGGATTTAATGTACATACATTGAGATGGGCCCATAGTCAAGGATCCAAAGGGAATCCAGTTATGCAACGTCGGTTATAAAACATAACAAGGACTAGATTGGGTACTACCCACCTAAGACCTAGCTAGTGACAGGTGGTCCTCTCAGAGGATCCATGGGCCTACCATGATGTGTGTGCGTGTTTTGTTCATTCATTTTGACAAATCATATAGGGCATGAGCCCAAAAAGGAGGTAGATTGAATGCTAATACGTGGACCACGCTACATGAAGCAACTGGAGATTGAATTTCTAACGTAGAAAACTTCCTAGGGCCCATAATAATGTTTATTTGCCAGTCATCCTGTTCATAAGGTCCCGTAGACCTCTGAGAAGGAAAAACATATATATCAACTGGAACCAAAACTTCATTGCCGCTTAAGAAGTTTTGAATAGTATGCTTCCAGTGGTGTGGTCCACTTGAGCCTTCAAATCTGTTTTCTTTTTGAGCTAATGCCTTGAAAATGAAATGTTAAAATGGATGGATAATCTAAATAAAAAATTTACATCAAGGTGGCCCACAAAGCCCTTGATAGCACCGTGCATCTCTAGCTTGCGGGGGTAGCACCCAATCCACGGTCAACCTAATTTGCGCGGGGAAGCGGATTGTGTAGTAACTCACTATGCTTAGCGTACTGAGTAAACTCTGTGAGGTGTACCATGATTTATATATTTTATCCGCTCGGTCCATTCATTTTACCAGATAATTTTAGAGCTTGACCCCAAAAATGAACCATATACAATTTTAAAATGGACCACACCACAGGAAACAGTTGAATTGATCAACGACTATAGTTGAAAATTTCATGGGACCACATAAGTTTTAGATCAATCTTATATTTGTGTTTTCCCTTCTTCCATGTCTTTAAGATCTTATGAATAGGTTGGATGACAAATAAACATCACTATGGGGCCTAGAAAGGTTTCAACGGTGGAAATCATTATCCCGACTGTTTCCCATGGCATGATGCATTTGATCTTTGGATATGCTTCAATTTTGGGCTCAACCCATTAAATTAGATGGAAAAATATATATACGGACGGCATGGATAGACCACATACAGTCAAGGTGGGCCTAGCTGAGTTTACTCAGTATGATATGAGCGTACTGAGTACTTAATCCAATTTCTTGGCGGGGGTACCACTCTCACCCCACCTAGCTAGAGAAGGACTGACATGTCAGGGATTTTGTGGGGCCCAATGTGATGTGTATGTTTTATCCATGGTGTTCATACATTTTGACATATCATTTTAAGATGCATGAAAAGAAGGTTGATTGAAGGCCTAGGTGGACCACACCATAGGAAGCAATGGGAATTGAATTCCTACCAGCGAAAACTTTTTAAGACTCGTGTAACACCCGACCCATCCAGAATAGTGTCCTGAGGCGTCCATGTGGGAACTACCGCAGGACCGCTCGATTAAATCACTCGTGTGAGGGATACCACCAACAAATTAACTCGGACTATCCCATTACTGCGGTCGAGTTTGATTATGGTTGGACCGAGTGCCAACCGTAAAGCCAGTTCGCCTAATTGTACTTGGCAATAGCCTGCGCACAGCCAGAGAAAGGCAGAAAAGTCTAAAACTTGGTGAGGTCATGGGCTTCACTAGGCTTGTGGTCTGTCACGGACTACGGACTCAAAAGACGCTTAGAAATTAAATATTCTTGCCGTCCATACGGCACTTGCCAAGCCCGACTCACCCTAGCCTTGGCCCAGGGATTGAAATTTTAAATCAATGGCCCCTTATTTGAAATGGAGATATGAGGCATTGTAGCCGTCGAATCTCTTCTAAATTTATGTTGAAGGCCAAAAACATTTCTCCACACCAGTCCACAAAATTTGAACCCCGATCATGGAACGGTGACCGTTGATCGCAAATCAGCCCCTTGCGATAAAACTTTGTGTTCGTTTGCCTTCAAACTTTGCACAGCCCCTCATCGGGTCATGGGACACTTATCCTACGAATTTCATGGCCAGGGGGCCATCAGAGAAGCCCCAACAGCCAGAAATGGACCCTACATGACCATTTGAAGATCAGACCCGTACAATAAAACCTTACATCCGTTTGCCTTCAAATTTTGTACAGCTCTTCATCAGGCCATCGGGCACCTACACGATAAATTTGGTGGCTAGGGGAATGTCAAGGCAGCTCCAGCAGCCAAAGAGAGGTCCCATAGGGCCATTGAAGGGAATTAATAGAACTTAAGGCCATTTGGCCCAAAAATTCAAGATCTAAGATCCTTAAGCACCCACTCTAACTCACTCCCACAACTCCTCCAGCAACAAGAGAGAGAAGAGAGAAAGAAAGGAGAAAGAAGAGGGAGAAAGAGAGTGTAGAAGACGGTGGGGCCCAAGGGACTTGGGCCTTGAAGAATCTCCTTCCTATTCCCAAGGGATCTCGCATCCACAACCACGAAATGAATTCCAACTAACTTAGAGGTAATCACTCATCTTTCCCATAATTCATTTTATCAAGTTAGGTCTTTACATGTATCCTAACATGTGGATGCATTTGACTCAGAACCTCAGCAAATCGACCCGCGAGTTCGGCACCCCTAGGTTGTTTCCGCAAGCTCTCAACGATCCATAAGTGCGAGCTATTATCCTTAGGTGAACAACTACCAATTTTAGGATAAATTTAATGATTATGGATGTTAGGGTGATTTGCATGAGTAATCTAGAGAAAGCCTAGCTAGGAACCTACAAGATATCCACCAACATACATGCAACGATAAATTGTTGTTTGATTGGTCTTCAACATGTTTAGGCATGAAATTGGTGTTGCATGTTCACTTCACATCTGATTTTTGCATGGTCTTCCCTGTAGCATGTATGTTTACATTATTTCTTGCTGAATTTTTCTGTAATATTAATGATGTGTTGTCCTTAATCTCTTAGGTAATTCAACACCACACACACACACGTCTAACTTATGCTATTAAGAGTAGTTGTATTTATCTTAACAACCTGAAATTTTATGCTCAATGTATTGTACGCATGATTCCACCTGTATTAGAAAATGAACTCTTAATTGCTAGAAGTGTTATGAAATGCAACCCATTTTCTAGGTTGCTCAGGGAACTGACATTTGTGAGGGTGGTCCCGTTGGTTGGACCATCTTGTGACTAGACTAACTGATTTGAGCGGATGCAAATGGGCGACAGTAATTGGACTACATGGGTTGCTTGCACCTGATGTCGTCCGCTACGTGCTCGTCTGAACTTGAATGGTCTAGTCCACCGACTAACTAACCATGTTTGTTAACCATGTTTGCTCACTCCTGTTTGGAACTTAGAACACCCATTACCCATTGAACCCACTAACAACTGTTAGAAACTGATCCACAGTCTCGTGAGCTGGGCACGGTGGAATGGGACACTATGTTCGAGCTATCGGCCTATGCTAGGGTGACGAGCCTCCCCGTAGTGACCGCGAGCGATCCCGCTTCCCAGCACTCCCCATGTACTTAAAATCGGGGATGGGGACCTTGATGGGATCAAGGATAGCGGGGTCTTAGCCTCATATGTTGAGGGGCCCTGGCCTCGCCAATGATTGAGGGCACTGATACCGTTAGGGTGTACCACTTTCTCTAATTTGCTAGATGAATGGGATTAAATAAATATTCAGCTAACACATCCACGATCACACTGCATTAGTCAGGTTGGCGACTCGGCAGTTGAGGTCGCAATAAGGGAGTGTTGGTCATGCGCGATCGTTAGACGAAGTCGCTCGAGGGAGTGTTATTGTAAGGTCATGCATTATATCATAATTCATGCATATGCATTAACAAGATTAGTTAGAGATATGTGAATGTATGTTTTTCATTAAATTCATCATAGAATTGATATTTGATGTAACTTAAGACTAATAACACCCACTGAGTTGATCACTCACTCCCACTGTGGGACGGTGTTTTAAAACACCAACCAGACTCTTCAGTAGATACAGGTGATGCTGAGCTCGATGAGCCGAGCCATGCGAGCATAGACGAGGAGGATGAGCTATCCTACTTCCATCTGATGGGCGAGTCACCTTAGATTGAGCGGGCTGATTTTGGGTTGTTAAGTAAAAGACTCAGTGCACTATTCTTTTAGACATTCTTTTTGTGTTTTGTTGGGCGACGTCTTGAGCAGCCCGTTTGATATTTTGTAGACTCGTATAACTTAGCTACTTTCATTTTAGTTGACTAGTTGAGGTTGTGGTTTATGTTTCCATCGATTCCATTTATGCTCATTTAATTTGGATTTAATACAAAACACTAAAATTCGGATTACAAGTGACTCCCGGGAACTTGGGGTCGAGTGTTTGCACAACCCTAAATTTCAGGGCATTATAACTCATGTGATATTTATTAGCCATCTAACCTTTTCATAAGGTCACATGTACGAATATGATAGGAAAACAGAAATATTAGCTTGATACAAAAGTTCAGTGGCCCCAAGATGTCTTCACTAGTAAGCTTTTAATCTCCATCATTTCCTAAGGTCCATTTGAGCATTCAATCTCCCTCTTTTTGGGCTTATGCCCTAAAATGGTCTTCTAATTAAATAGATGGATGATGTGTATAACTTATACATCACGTTGGGTTTCATAGAGCCCATGTCAGGACTGTACTACTCTAGATGGACGATGTGGATAAAAGTTCTAGGGCTCGCTATAATGTTTATTTGACATCTAACCTATAGATTAGGTCATGTAGACATGGATGATGGTAAAAAACAAATATCAGCTTGATCCAAATCTTTGGTAGCTCAAGAAGTTTTTAATGGTGAGAATTCAATCAACACTGTGTGACCCACTTAAGATTTTGATCTACCTCAATTTTGGGTTCATACAATAAATTTATTTTTAAAAATGTATAGACAAAATGGATGAGACACATACATCATGTTTGGGTCCACAAAGCACCGACAGGGGAGTAGCCAATCTGTTTATGATGACAGTTCATCTAGAGAATGGGACATGGATTTCATGCAAAAGTCTTTAGCAGGAAGTTCATGCACTAGAAACCTATGTAGGGCCCACCATCATGTTTTTGAGAAATCCATCACATCCATCCATTTTGTGATATCATTCTAATACTTGAGAGAAAAATTGAACAGGATCTAAGATTCTAATGGGCTTTACTAAAGGAAGATGTGGGTAGGGAAATTCCTATAGTTGAAACCTCCCTAGGTTCGACAGTGATGTTTACACGTCATCCATACCGTTCATAACGTCATTCATACTGAGATGAATTGAGAACGCAAATATTAGCTTGATTTAAAACTTTCGTTGCACCATGAATATTTAAACGGTGGTCACTGAATATATACTGTTTCCTCTCATATGGACCACTTCAGTTTTGGATACACCTCATTTTTGGTTGCATGTCCTAAAATGACATCTCAAAATGGATGAATAGTGTGGATTTATCACTAACATCTTGGTAGGACCCACCTAGCATCCCAACGGAAAAGCTTATTGTGAAAGGCTTCCGCCACATCCTTTAAGAGTTAGAGAACAGGGAGAAGAGGCATGCAAGCTCGATCTTTCAAACTCACACAGAAGAGCGCCTTCATCCACACCATCTACCTAATCCAACGGTTGATAGCAAAGTTCGCACATAATGACGTGCGAACTAGTGCTCAGCCGAGCACTTGGCTATATATATATAGGGAAAAGGTACTATGCGGTTGAGCTCATGGGAACTTCCCATGAGGTCGAGCTGTGTGGGCCCCACCGTGATACTTGTCCAACATCTACCCCATCAGTCAGATGCACCATTCCATGGTGGGCCTAGGTTTCAAAAATCAACTCAACCTGTGACTTGTGTGGGCCACACCATATACAGAAGTTGAGAGGGGCTACCCTCCATTAAAAAATTCATAATCATTTGTTGGGCCCACCGAGATGTGGTTTGCAAATCCAACCCATCCATTATGTGTCCCACTTGGATGAGGGTTAAGACTAAGTTTCAGACGCATCCAAATTTCAGGTAGGCCCCACCAAGTGCTTTTATATGTTTTAGGCATGTCTTCACATGCTTTTAGATGGTATGGCCCACCTGAGTTCTGTATACGGCTGATTTTTGGAATATCCCATAATTTAAAGGGGACCCATCAAATGCACGATGTTGATGGTCGACAAGCATCACGGTGGGGCCCATAGAGCTCGACCTCATGGGAAGTTCCCATGAGCACGACCGCTTAGTACCTTTTCCCATATATATAGTAGGTGGACCACCGGTTCACACAGAACTCGTGTGAACTTTTTTAAGAACTCATCATATGTGATGTGACTCCAAAATCTGAACGGTCCATGTGGAGCAGCACCTCATGAAACCCCTTGGGCCCAATTTTTACTTTGATCCAAAACTTTGGTGGGCCATGAAAAATAAAAACAATTTCCTCCCTTGATTTGCATTTCTCTTTGTTGTGGCCCACCAGAATTTTAGATCATTGTGAAAATTTGTCCCTTGAGGTTTCATGGGATTCCGCATCACATGGACTGTTCAGATTAGATAACCATGACACATGTGCAAAGGTGCGCACATGCCTAGGTGAGCCTCTCTCTCTCTCTCTCTCTCTCTCTCTCTCTCTCTCTATATATATATATATATATATATATATATATATATATATATATATATTATGCCTCGTGATAAGGGATCGCACCCACTTCCTCGATGGATCTAGGATACACTGAAAACACAAATATCAGCTTGATCCAAAGCTTCTGTCAGCCAAGATGTTTTCAACGGTAGATGTTAAATCCCAGTTGCTTTCTCTGGTGTGATCCACTTGACCTTTGGATCTACCTCTCAAAAATAATCTTGGAGATGGATAGATGGTATAGATATAACGTATACGTGATGGTGGAGCTACAAAACTTGATGACGTCAACGCACCACCTCTGTTGTGTAAGGCACACCCGGCGATCCGGTTCCACGCGTATTGCCTGCGACGAGGTGTCTCGCCGAGTTCCTGCGCGCGCGGAAGCTAGGTGGGCTAGGTGGATGTTTGTAAGAAATTCACCCCGTCCGTCCGTCCGTCGTTTTCCCAGATGGCATGATTTTCAAGATGGATGGACAGGGTGGATTTGTCACAAACATCACGTGGGTCCCACCTAGCTTCCCAGGGCAGGAACTTCCTGAGACACCAGGCAATCCGCGTCTAGAGGTTCAATCAAACTGTTTCCTGTAGTGTGATCCACTTGAGATTTTAATTTGCTTCATTTTTGGGATATAGTCCTAAAATTATCTGTTAACATGGATTAACGGAGTGGATAAAATAAATAAATAACAGTGGACCCCACACAGTTTACTCAGTACGCTAAGGGCACTGAGTTACTCAGTGCGCAATCCGCTTCCCCAAGTAACTCATTCCACGGGACATGGTCTGATGATTCGATCCGATAATCAGGCTCTATAGGTGTAGGATAGCTTGGGTCCTTTAGCAGCATGGATCTTGGCAATGATCCATCCGTGTCCATGATCATCCCAAAAGGAAAACATAAAGGAAATGAAAGTGTTACCACGAATAGCGTTTTTATGTCATGACGATCGAGCTCCGAGCCGCTTACTTCACTTTGATCAAGAAGCAGGTCGAGGAAATCGTCCCTTCTGGGAGTGTCCGGCAACGATCGTGACCGTAGACGTTGATCGATCAATTGATCAAAAATTGTATGCAGCTTTTGGAATTTCGCGGTCACGCGACGCCTTATGCCTTGTAGATCGATCGGCCTGATCAAAGGGAAGTAGTCCCCCAGATTCGGCCTCCCTACATCTACCATAATTTCCGATACAAGATCCTTGAATTCTTGCGTGGATTTGGAATTGAGGTCGACCAAATCAACGGAGAAGACGGTGTTCGATATCAGATTAAGGGCGGTGACAAAAGCAGCTTTACCAATATCCACCGCCCGTCCAGTTCGACAGTTCTCGCCTATGTAAGCGATTAGCTCTTGCACTTTCTTCTGCCGGAGGTCTTGGCTTGAATCAAGCCTCTGGGTGGTGAATATATGTGTGTTGCACAAAAACCGCAGCCTCCGCCAGCGTGTGTTTGGTGGTAGCCATGCCATCGATGCTTCATGGTGACGTAGCGCTCGGATGGCATCCACAACGGTTCGACCGGAGAGAACCTTGTCATTCTTCTGGAGGATTTCTTTGGCAATCTTGGCAGATGAAACAACAATCGTTGTTACATAGCCCAGCTTTAGGGTCATCAGTGGGCCATATGTGGTGGAGAGCTGGGCAAGTGACTCGTTGGGCTTGTTACCGAGTTTGAAAAGGCTTCCGACGATGGGAAGTGGGAAAGGACCCGGTGGGAGGCGCCCTTGGTCAGATCGTTTCTTTGCAAGGAGGAGGAGGACATAGATGCATGAACACGTAACTGAAATCCATAGAAAGAAAGAAGAGTACTCCATCTCTCTCTCTCTCTCTCTCTCTCTCTCTCTCTCTCTCTCTCTCTCTCTCTCTCTTCCTACCTACGGCTACAAGAGTATGGATATATATTGGAACCGGAAGCTGCTAGGTATTACTGTAGTAGTCAACAGAAACCACTTTCTGGTTTTCGCTATAGCGTTAGATCCCAGCCGTTCATCAGAAGGGTGTGGTACTGTGAGGATTCCATGTACAAGAATTAGGTGGACAGCAAACTATCCCGCCTCAGCAGGCGGGCCTCCCTCCGAATCTCTTTCTCGCCGAGGGAAGCTAATGGCGTCGAGGACGGCCTGGCTAAGTCCGGGAGCGCTACCCAGGGCCAGACCGAGTTCTTGACAGTAGATCTTCCGTTCCCTGCCAGGGGCGCCTTGTTTTCTGGGATTAGGAGCCACCCGATTTGGCAGATGTAAATAGCTCCCTGTTTTCCTTTTTCTCCTTCTTGTAAGCAGCGGTAAGTGCTTCGATAGGATATGTGTGGCTCTCGATTTTGGAGTGGCCCACCCGAATCTGGGATAGGTGCGGCTCTCGATTTTGGAGAGGCCCACCCGATTCTCTTGTAATTTCCTCTTATGGATATATATGAATGAGCACTTCCTTAAAAAAAAAAAGGGGGGGGGGGGGGGTGGGGGGTGTGGCTGCGATGTGTTGCTAGCCAATGAGCAGAGACGGGCCTGAATCTTGGCCCAGGGTGTCGGATTATTGTGTAACTAGTATAATATTAAAGAGTAAATTATAATAACTGCCTGCTGTTTGGGCTATTTTTCAATACACATTGGCTTTTAAAATATTTAAAGTAATTCACTTACTATCTTTCGCCATTATTGATATAACCACCTGGTAGTATATCATGTGAATATACAGAACCGTATTTTTAAAAGGCTAAAATGCTATTCATTTAAAACCTAAACCACGAAAGAGAAAGGGTTCTCCGGTGGTCCAAAGGTAGGTGGGGCTCACCATAGTGTTTGTGGGAAATCCACCCCATTCATATCTTTTGCTGGCTCGTTTTATGACATGACCCCAGTAATGAGACAGATCCAAAACTAAAGTGGGCCTCGCGACAGGAAACAGAGGATTCAATATCCATCATTGAAACATTCATGGCCCATAGAAGTTTTTTATCAGACTAATATTTTGGTATTTTTAGTCTACCAAAGTAGGAATGACCTTATGAACAGTGTAGATGGCATATGAATAGCACGGTAGATCCTGGGGAGGTTTCAACATTAGGCATTTCCCTATCCTTTTTCTCCTTATCATGGGGTCACTTGAGTTTTGGATCTACCTCATTTTTTAGCCAATGTCTTAACATGATCCAGCAAAATTGATGAACATGGTGAATTTCTCACAAACATCATGGTACGCCCCACCTAATTTCCCATCGATCGGTGCCATAAAGAGGGGACGTGACTTACATCCACCTCATCCATACGTTTTTTATAACTCATTTAAGGTCATGTTTCAAAAAATGAAACAAATCCCAATCTCAGGTGGAACACACCACAGTAATCAGTGGTGATTGACCATGAACAAAGACGGTAGTTGGTTAGCTTAGCGTGAACAATTCAGTAAAAGATGAGATGGGAAGTTGTAGGGAAGGATATAGATGTGTGTGGACTATGAACCATTTCCCAGCAATATTAGAAACTGTTTGCTCTTAAACTGGTAAGATATCAGTAATATTTTAGACTGGTTAGGCATTGGCGATATCCATGGTATGCATCAACCATCATGAGTTTTGTATGTTTTCTTGTTTGCTCTGTAATTTGGTGTGTTTGTAAAAGGGACCGTGGAGGCCATTTTTTACGGGGAAGTTGCCGCAGAATTTTTTGGCTGACATGATATGTTCATGACTGCTAGCTAACTTGTCAAACACATTCACCCAGTCAAAATAATTAGGGGGACGAAAAAAATCTTTCCATTCAAATCACCATATTGGTTGCATGAGTTGCATTTGCATTTTGGTGTTTTTAAGTGGTGTGTATTTTATTTTTTTTTAGTGCGTCTGACTGTATATTTAGGTAAACCGATATTTTAGTTCCTTGAGCATCATGGCATATTACATTGTTCAATAGGCCGGACATGTTATGTTTATTGTGCAGGTCCGATAATTCTTAATCACTTTTTAAAGGGAAAAAAGTTTACAATGGGCATTACTGTAATTTTCACTGCTTGAAAAGAAATTTCCTAGTATAGGGGTAAATTTTCAATTTTCATTCACCAATGAAGTACGCCATCTAGGGCCACTACAGCCACACTGCCTTCGCCTACGCCTATGCCCGAGACTAAGCGCGCATGCGTGCATGTGTTCCAGCACTGGAACACACAAACCAAGCATCTCATCCTCCATTTCTCTAAGTAAGAATACTATCCACTCAACCGCTTATAAACCACAATGTTTCTCCCACTCTTTCCGACGTGGGACTAAAGAAAACACATTTTTTTCTTTTGATTTTTCAAAATCGTTTTGAAGGGAAAATGAAATTTTCAAAATATTTTATTTATTTTTTAATCAAAAATTTCAACATGATCATCATATTGTTTACTAAGATTATATCTGATTTTTATTTTTTTTTTAAGAGGTATTCATTCCATGAGAAGACTTTACAACTAATTTACATTTGGGCTACCCCATTGGAAAAAACCCAAGGGGTGGCCTATCGTAAGCGAAGACATGGAAAGACAAAAAAAAAAAAAAAAAACTGCTCAACTTACAAAGGAGGCCCTGATTGACCCCAGCCCTACCCTGACTAGGAAGAGATGTGCCCTAATATGGGAGGGCGGGAGGGGAATGAGCCACATGAGGGAGTTATCTTGGAAAGTGCTACCCCGGCAGGCCATTCCGTCAGTCGAAGCATTCCCCTCCCTCCAGATGTGCACGAACTTGAACAAGCCCCTATGCTTCATTGAGTTTATCCTAGCTAGCTAGTATTTCTAGGACTAGGTGGGGGAGGAAGAGCCATTCAGCCAATCCACCACTAACTTAGAATCAGATTCTATCACCACTTTAGAGAGCCCCTAGGCCAGGCAGTGAAGCATCCCATCATGAACAACATGAAGTTCTGCATTAATGGTCGAGCCTACCCCGTAGCCCGCCGAGAAGGCAGAGATGAATTCTCCTTGATCACCCCTACAAATTCCACCACCTCCAAACTAGCCCGAGTTATGAATTGCAGAACCATCAACATTTAGCTTCGTCCACCCTATCTTTGGTTTTGTCCACTTAACAAATCTCGTTGGCTCCCTGGGGCGAATGGGAGCATCAATACCCAACTCCCTAAGGGACCGACGAAAAGAAGAGGAGATGTGCTTAGGGCGAATTGCCCTTGAACTAGCCCGGGTTATAGCTGAATTGTAACGTCACTTTACCAACCAATCATTGACGGAAACATCTGATGTTGGAAACTTTCCAATGACAATGAAATTGTAAACCGGATGTAGACTCCTCCTCCCGCTGTGATTCTGGAAACCTGAGAAGATAATAAAATCCTCTTTCAACAAAGAGGGAGGTCATAATGACAAACTCAACACTCGAGAGAGAAAAATCAAAAGAAAGAGAGAGAGAATCGAGTCAACCCGTTGAGTTCTCGAGTTGAGTCAAATTATCTAGGTTTCTACCCAGTGTCTTCTATTGGGCGTGGATGAGAGGGACAAAAGGGAAGAGAGAGAGAGAGAGAGAGAGAGAGAGAGAGAGAGAGAGAGAGAGAGAGAGAGAAGAAGAAGAAGAAGAAGAAGAAGAAGAAGAAGAAATGGAAGAGAAAGTGAGAGAAAGAGAGAAAACATCAAAGCTGAGTCAACTCATTAAGCCACGTTGAGTGAGAACGAGTTTTGGGTTGAGTCAGGTGGGTGATCTTACCGAGTTTTTGGAAATTTCAATTTATTTTTTTTTACTTATTTCTGAGTTTAAATGTTTTGGTATGAATTTGGGTTAAAATTTAGTTTGATTTTGATTGTTTGATGGAGCTGATAATTCCAAACTTTAATTGTTGATTGGAAGTGAATTTTATTTAAAGTTTAGATTATGATCCAAGTAAATCTCAGAATTCTTAATTTGGACTAGTTATAGAATTTATTTGTTAATTACTGAAATTTAGATTTTACTTAAACTAAATTCGATTTAAATTTCAAAACATTGAAGATTATTCATTAAAAGGTTAATTTTAATCTGGTTTATGAAATTTTAGAATTAATCAAATAAAAAATAATTTCATTTAAGACTAAATTATAATTTGATTAAAAAAATCTAAATTAATGAAATCTATTTTATTAGAATTAAACTCTTACTTGAAGTAAGTTAATCCAATTGAATTTTTAATTTTTAAAGATAACTTGTTGGGCTATATTATAATCAGACTTAAAAGCTAAATTTTATGATATTATTGATTTAAATTTAAATTTTATTTATATCTAGCATAACTAGATTAAATCTCGTTTGATAAACTCCTTAATTGTTATTAATTTGAAATATTTAGATATAATTTACATTCCTAGTTTAAGCATTTTAATTGATAAGTTTTAGATAGAATTTTCTTAGTAGTAATTAATTAAATTGAGATAATAATTGGTTGATATTCCCCGGAAGATTTTAGATAGAATTTTCTTAGTAGTAATTAATTAAATTGAGATAATAATTGGTTGATATTCCTTAAAGTCAAGTTAATTAGTTACTTAGCAGCCCCCTTAGCAGCAGCTCAATCAGGACCATCTATCGAAGAAAGCTGGCACTCAAAATTACAATGTTGCCCATCCTATCGAGCCGGTGCCAAGAAGTAGGCACAAGCGATCCATATCGGAAGGGAACTCCCCCCTCAGGAATTCCATGGATCCCTGGGTGAAAGGAGATCACTAGACCATGTAGCAGGTCATGGCAGGGTTGTTGTCTTCACAGGATTTCCTCCCGATAACCCCTCTCCATCACCATCCTAACATCAATGACAATCCTATGTCTGCCCAAGAGTGTATTTTTCCGGCCTCCCCTATTGAAGTATAGGACAAAGGGCTATTAGAAGTAGACCTATCCCTGTATTTCTCCCCTTCCCGAGAAGGAATAGGCACAACTGGCCCCTTAGGAGCTGCCTCCCCAATAAAGGCACCATTTCCATGTGAAAGCAGCTACCCCAGGGTGATGGGTAATAAGGAAATCACCCTAGCAAATTCCCCTTACTAGATCAGCAACCAGGACATGGGACTTGAATGCAACAGTCAAACAGATGTAGAGAATGGGAATCACCCTTCAACCAATGAGGGGTTGTTCCATACTCACAGAAGAAGGCCGAAGATTCATTATACCAGAGGATCATGGGATTTCAGATTGAGGAGATTGAAAAGAAGGGCCGTTAACTCTGGTTGTGTAATAGATGGATAGAATCCTAGTGTGGAATGCTCGTGAGATTGGTAACTCTCGTACCATCCGAACTTCAAGAAGATCCATAAAGAAATTCAATCATTGCATCGTGGCCACCCTTGAACCGATGCTTGGAGATGTCAGGAGAGTGGGGACTAGCCTGGCTCTCGGCTTCCACTCATCCTGCTCAAATGGGACTGAGGGAGGAAAGATACGGGTCTTCTTCAAGGACCATGTCTCCCTCTCTATCATAAATTCATCTAACCAATCTCTTTCTTTTGCAATTTCAGTTCCACACCTCAACAATCCGTTCTTTCTGACCGTCGTCTATGCTAGCTGTGCAAAAATTCAAAGATGAGCTCTATGGATGGAACACCTTGGCAACCTTTTCCTCTACAATAAATGGCTCATGGGCTACCTGTGGGGACTTCAAAGCAACTTCAGCAGTGACGGAAAGAAGAAGCAGACGAGCTGCAGTACAGGGCCAGCTCCAGGGAATTCTAGGACGCCTTCAAACGCAGCTGGCCTGCTTGATGCAAGGTATTCAGGTAGTCGTTTCACTTGGTGTAATAACCAGGGGGGCTCGGCGCGCGTATGGGCCAGGCTAGATAGGGTCCTCATCAATGCATAGTGGTCGAATCAGTTCCCCTCCTTATAGGTTCAACACCTCCCGCGAGTAAACTGGGACCACGCTCCGTTATTGCTGGATATCCCTGCCCAGATTTATGGGCGTTCTAAACCATTCCGGTTTCAACAGATGTGGCTTCTTCACGACTCTTCCAGCAACTGGTGAAAGACGCTTGGAATGCGAAGGCGGCTGCCCATTGATTCTTCAATGTGCTAATCAAACTCAAGAGTGTAAAGAAGGCCCTCAAGGTGTGGAATAAAGAGGTGTTTGGGAACATTTTTGAGCAAGTCAAGTTGGTTGAATGTGCTATGGAAGAAATAGAGACCAGAATGCAAGACAGGCCGATAGATCTTGAGCCCAATATCGATCTGCAGCAAGAATTCAACGACTTAGCCTCAAATCTCAGCTGTTTAGAGCTTATGGAAGAAACATTCTAGAAGCAGAAATCTTGGGTCAGCTAGCTACAAGTGGAAGACAGAAACACTTCCTTCTTCCACGCTACTGCTTCGGCAAAATACGAAAGGGTGATAATCAAGAGCATCACGCTGGAATCTAGGGAAACTATTGTAGACCCAACCCAGATAAAGAAGGCAGCAGTGGACCATTTATGTGGCATTTTACTGCGTCACCTGGCGTGCCTAGGCCTCAACCATTGGGTATCATTCCCTCTCTACTTACTCAGCAGCAAAACGCAGCTTTAATGACCACTCCGATGCTGTAAGAGGTCCATCAGGCAGTGCTGGACATCTCGAAGGATGGGGCAGCTGGGCCAGATGTTTTTTCTGCTGTATTTTATATTGGCTGCTGGAACATTATTGCATAGGATATCTTCCAAGCAACAGTGTACATTTTCTCGGGGGGACAATCCCGAGAGCAGCAAATGCGTCCTTGATTTGGTTAATTCCAAAGTTCATCTCCCCTATAAGCTTCTCGGACTTCCGGCCAATTAGCCTTTGTAATTGCCAATATAAGATCGTAGCCAAAATCATAGCAAGCAAGCTATTCACTGTCCTTCAATCCCTGATCTCCTTAGAGCAGAGAGCATTTATCCAGGGCCGGCCCATTGCTGAAAATATTACTCTTGCGCAGGATTTATTCAGAGATTTAAATAGGAAAACCAGGGGTGGAAACATTGTGCTTAAGGTGGACATGGAGAAGGCGTATAATAGAGTCGACTGGGATTTTCTCAAGCAAGTTCTTCTACGTTTCGGCTTCAGCCAAGAGTGGGTGAGCATGGTGGAAAACTGTTGGACGACGTGTTGGTTCTCAGTGCTGATAAATAGGGAGGCAGTTGGGTTTTTCAAATCGTCTAAGGGCCTCCATCAAGGAGACCTGCTCTCCCCGTCCCTGTTCATCCTAGCTGCGGAGGTCCTTAGCCGCGGGTTGAAAGCGTTGATGGATTATGGGCCTGTGATCTCATTCAAACTGCGTCGAGGATCCCCGCCGATCTCCCATCTGCTCTATGCGGATGACACGCTCCTCTTCCTCAATGGGGGGTTATCTTCGGTCAAGGTCATGAAAGCCTTTCTTGATTCCTACCAAGTGGTGTTAGGGCAATCCATCAACCTCAGAAAGAGCTCTTTCAATTGTACCAACAGCATGTCTTCTGCCAGAGTCAGGGCCATTGAAAGAACATTAGGCATTACCAAAGCATTCGTGTCATTTACTTACCTTGGTGTCACTCTTGCCACGGGCAGGCAAAACGTCTCTATCTTTCAACCGCTTCTTGATAAAGTGGAGGCTCATATCGTGGGTTGACAGTCGAGATTCCTCTCCTAAGTGGGGAGAATAGTTCTCATTCAACATGTGCTTGGAAGCATCCCTATCCACTATACGGCAGCAGCCCACATCCCCGCATGCACAAACTTTAGTTAACCTCGAGAAGCAGTTTGCATGCTTCTTCTGGGGGTGGGCGGAGGGGAAAGGCAAGCACCAATGGCGAAGCTGAAAAATAATCGCCTGGCCCAGAGAGGAAGGGGGCCTTAGGATTAGAAGATTATTTGATATTAGGAAGGCATTTCATCTCAAGATAACCTGGGACATCATGAACAAGGAAGGTAAGAGTCTTTGGAAAAGTTTCATGTGGGCCAAATATGATTTTTGCCCTACTTCTGCACAACCCCTCAACCCCCTAGCTCATGTTTCGCCAATGTGAAGGAAAATTACCCACCTACTCCCTCTCATAGAAGCTTCCTCTCAAATCCAAATTGGGAATGGTGAGAGCAACCTGTGATCCTCAAATTGGATGGGTTTGGGCCAATTATGCAATCTGGAAGACTGTCTGATTACAGAAGCATTACAGAATTTGAAGATTAATCAATTCTTGGGCATGTCTGGACCACTCCCTCCTTTAGCGGCACTGCTTCATATCCCTCATCAGGCCGTCGAATACATCTTTCAAGCAGGCTTGTGCCTAGGCCCTGGCCCAGACATACCATTTTGTCCTTTCACTGTTTCCAGCCTGTTCTCTGTTGAGTCAGCATGGAATATTGGTCGATCGAGAGTTGCTCGAACGGGGTGGGCCAAAAGAATATGGCATGTTGTCCTTCCCCCAAAGATTTCTCTGCTAGTATGGAAAATTCTAAGGAAAGTGGCTGCCAGTTGAAGCTGCGGTACAAGCCAAGGGTATTCATTTGGCATCCCGGTGTCAATACTGCGAAGCTGTTCAGCCTTTAGACCAATCGGGCCACGAAACTGAGACCATCAGCCACTTGTTTCTTGATGGTAAACTGGTAAGAGCAGCCTGAGAGCACTTCGGGATGAGGTTTGGGATCAATGTGCAAGGCACCCCGTCCGTAGAGCAAAGGCTGACCTAATGGTGGTCTATCCCTGCTGTTAAGCAGTGTGAATCGGTTGCCTAAAAGCTGATCCCCTGTTTCATCTGTTAGGAAATTTAGAAGGCTAAAAATACGGCGGTATTCGAAGGTGTGCGGCCATCCCTCTCCTAGCTCATCGCTCGTGTAAACTGGTGGACATGGATTGCACAAGATCATGAAAGAGCTGCTAATGCGCCGCATCTATTCCCTGGGGTGTAGGCCCCATCGTTGATGCAACACGTTACCGCGGACAGCGCCTCGTCCCCCGCTGACACAGTTTTCTATTCTTTGTCCTCAAGGCCTGATCGTTTGGTTCCCTACAAGGCTTATGCGGAGGTGGTGAGATGGTAACGGCCCCGGGCCAATTGGGTGAAAATTAATGTAGATGACTTGGCCTTGGGGAACCCAGGTCTATCTGGGGGAGGGGGTATTTGTCGGGGAGAAAATGGAGAGTTCCTCTTTGTTTTTGCTACTGGTTATGGCCCAAGTTCAAACGTCCATGTTGAGCTCCGGGCTATTCATGATGGTCTATATCTTTATCTGAGCAAAGGGATGAGAAAGGTGATAGTAGAATCGGACTCTCAGTTGGTAGTCAATTTCATTTTATGGGCAGTAATCCCGGGTTGGAAGTGGAGAGCTTGAATTTCCAGGATTCGATTTTTCATGTTAAAAGCTCAAGTGGAGGTCTCCCATATTTTTTAGAGAAGGAAATGCGCCAGCAGATTCTATGACTCGTCTGGGTAGCGAGAGCCAAGCCTATTCGTTCGTGGTAAATACGGCAGCTCTTCCCTCACAAAACAAGGGCCTTATCTTCCTAGACAAAGTGGGCCTAGGTTCGCTTAGAGCTAGTTAAAATTTTAGGGCCGGTTGGAGGCGGCCTGGTGATGCGATCCGTATGCCCGAGCAGTGTTGTTCTTCTTTCTTTTCTCAGGTTTTTCCTTAGTTTCTGCACAGAAAATCCCTGTATAGGTTATGATAGGTGAGCCAGCTTCTCTTTTTGTTGTTGCCGGGTCATGCCCGAATTACAGCCTGTTTTGTGTAAATCTTGAATTTTCAATGGAAAAAAAAAAAAGTTAATTAGTTACTGATCTTAGATTTATAAAGAAATTATGAAGTTTATCTTAAAAATAGTAAAAGTGTGTTGTCCTTAACTAGAGTTGTAGTAAATCTAGTGCCTTATATTTCTTAATGACATCATTGATTGTAATATAGCAAATTAAAGTCATATGCTTTATTATCTAAGGATCGAGATTTGTGATCAAAGGCACTTTGCCTTGGGTTGTCTTTAAAAATTAGCATAGGTGCTCTACCTTGGGTTGTCCTTAAAAGATCAACACATGCGATCTATCTTGAGTTGTTCCTAAAAGATCAACACATCCGATCTATCTTGAGTTGTTCTTAAAAGATTAGCACAGGGGCTTTACCTTGGGTTGTCCCTAAAAGATATGCATATGCACTCTGCCATTGGATTGTTATGGTCACACCTATTTTAATAGCATTTCAAGGCTCATAATTTAGTTAGGAGCAAAGCAAAGATACAGTTGTCTATCTAGTCACATCTGATATTTTTATTTATAAAAGAAAAAAAAATTGTATAGTGAAAACTCAAAAGTGAGTCCAGACTATTGTGATTTAACATTGTATTGGATGAATGTTTGGTTTATTGTAGTGTAATTATTATTAAATTATGGTTGTGAATGTTTAAAGTTTGAATTGTGACCTGGGATTCGAAGGTGTAGCCAACTCCGATAGTAAATTTAACGGTGTGACAGATCATGTAAGCATGTAGGCCCTGAACTCATTAAAAGTTTACAAGTCTAACGTTGCCAAAACATACAATAAGAAGGTAAAAGGGAAGTCATTTGGGGAAAGGACACTGGTATGGAAGATTATACTTTCCATTGGCACGAAAAGCCCAAAATTCAAAAAAGGGTCCACAACATGAACAAATGCCATTTATCATAAAGAAGATATTACATGGAGGTGCCTATCTGTTATAAGATTTGGACGACCAAGAAAGCAAGAATGCCATCAATGGCCGTTACTTTAAAAAAGAGTATGTGCCTACTCTTTGGGAGTTTGTGCAAAAACAAACTAAAATAGCCAAAGAATAAGCTAAGTAAATTTAAAAATAAATAAATAAAAGAACGAGAGACCGGATATTCAAAAGGTGACTATAGGTTTTTTTTTTTTTTTTTTTTCATTGAAGTAAAATTGGCCTTACAAAAGGAGATGACTTACTCTATCATTCCTTTTTATACATTGAAATTATGAAATTAAGCATGCAAAATAAAAGAGGAATAAGTTCATCTTTGGTCGATCTTCAAAAAAGGGTCCTTGTTTTGATCTTTGAACTGGCTGACCTTCTAATATTTGGTCAACGCCCATACAGAGTATCACTCATCCAAGCTTTCATCCTGCGAACAACCAAGCAAGAGTACAAAGACATCAATAGGATTTAGTGTTGGCGAAGGATGAAGGGGGTGAAAACCGAATAGTCAAACAAGCTTTGCTTGAAGGCTCCTTTTATAGATGGTTGTGGCTATCGATCTCTTCGACATAAATAAGTAAGACAAATCATGACAGACAATTTCCGATGTTAAAGGCTTCACACGATAATCGAAAACAAACCTTGTACCACCGTGTGTCGCTTGTCACTTCCACCAAAGGTCGAAAGGCACATGCAACGTCTCTTAACATTCTTCGAATACAAAGAGACATGGGAGGCATTATTTATACCTGGCTTGACATAGCCTAGATTAACGATCGAGAAGTCGTTACTTGTCAGTGCACTTGTACAAAAGCAAGTGAGAAATATACTCGCACGGGAAAAGACCATAGATATCCATCTTTTGAGGACACATCCTACCAAGAGATCAAGCGCTCAAAGACGTGCGCATGACCAAAACCTAAAAAGCGATCATTTATCTCATGACATGTGATGCAAGGCATGCTCGACGCTTAGTTTATAGAGGAAGTCTTGCCAAAGACCTATTGTTACCAAACTCTCGCATAACCAATAATCACATAGCATGGCCATTCCATGACTCTTCTATAACAACCCAATATTTTACGTAGGCTAAATTTTAAATTTTAAAATTTTAAAAGGACCTAACAAGTGTACACTCTTGACGGATGCCTACACAAGGACCAAACAAGCGTATACCTCCCATCAGAGGTCTACACAAAGACTTACACAAGTATTCACTCGTATTAGTGGCGATACAGTCTTACACAAGAACCTACGCGAGTTTAGGTCACAAACTCTATACTCAATCCTACATAAGGGCTTTTAACTCACTTAGAAAATCATCATTTTACAAAGATCTAATTGCAAAATATTTAGAGAAAAAGCTCCAATGAATTTCTAATGATTACCCTCGATCGATCGACCAAATGTTGTTAATCGATCGAGTAAGGCTGAAATATTCTAGTGAACTCGCTAGACTGTTTTAGCCATGTTCGATTGATCGATCGAACCCAATTGCTCGAGATCGATTAACGACGTGTTTGATCGATCGATCGAACTAACCCTAAGTTAGCTAGTTTGGGCAATTTGTTTTCCAGCAATAAGGAACCTCTAAAGGTTATCTAAGCATGTTCTATAAAGGTTTCTAAGGCTATGTGATGATCAAAAAAATGTTTACCTAATAAGAAATGATCACCTAAAGGTTTTTGAGTCTAAAGTTGGGGTCACCAAGGCATCTCATTTACCTGTTCTTCACTTCCTTGATGGTCCACCTCTTCATGTGTCTTCGATCTTTAGCATTTAAGGGCTCAACTGACTCAATAACACATAGCCAAACGTGATTGACAAATAAGTGCACAAATCAGTGCACTAATAGAATGATCTGAAAAAATACGACGAACGGTGTAGACCTAAGAAATACATCATGGTGGGGCCCAAGTAAATTTCACATGGCAAGAAATTTCATTATTTGTTGTGTGGCATAACACATTCCGAGAAGAGAGAAGAAAACATAAAGTGTTGACATATAGAACTTTCATGGGTTCCATATGAGACAAAACAATGAAGCAAATCCAAAGTCTCATCTGAGCCACACTACAAAAAACAATGGAAGTTAAATGTCTGATGATGAAAACTTTTTCGAGCCACAAGAGGCTCTAATCCAGTTTGATATTTGTGTTTTCCCTTCATCCATGTCCATATGACCTTACAAAGAGATTAGATGGCAAATAAATCTTACAGTGGACCTTAGGAAGGTTTCAATAGTACTCATTCAATCTCAGTTTTTTTTGTGGTGTGGTTCATTCGAGCTTTAGATGTGCCTCATTTTTTAGCTTGTGCTCTATGATTATCTGGAAAAATTAATGGATAGATTAGATGGCAAATAAATCTTACAGTGGACCTTAGGAAGGTTTCAATAGTACTCATTCAATCTCAGTTTTTTTTGTGGTGTGGTTCATTCGAGCTTTAGATGTGCCTCATTTTTTAGCTTGTGCTCTATGATTATCTGGAAAAATTGATGGATGGTGTGGATCAAACACAAATCTCCCCATGCCGTCAGCACAGCATATCCACACTTTTATTATTATTTTTTTTATTTTTATTTTTGCATTAGATTGTTAGTACACACCCATGTCAGTACACACACTCCATGTTAGCCACCCCTGCTAGAGATCGACACCAAGACCTCAAGTGTTGAAACGAGGTATCTCCACTCAGTCTGCCAGTTGCGCTATGGACCTGGGTGTTCAGAATATCCACACTTGATGATTAATCATGAGGAGAAATGGACTCCGACTGCTCCCTCCGATGCAGAAAAAGCTCCATGGGGCCGACCATGATATATGTGTTTTACCGATGCCTTCCTTTCCTTTCTAGATCATTTTTGTACAATATACCACGTATCCAAATCTCATGTGTACAGGTGGACCACACCATAAGATATAGTGGTGATTGAAATCCTACCAATAAAAACTTCTTGGGTACACAAGTTTTGGATCAAGCTGATATTTGTGTTTTCCCTTCATCCAGGTCCGTGTGACCCGATCAATAGGTTACAGTGGGCGAAGTTTTTAATGGTGCACATTTAGCCATCACTATTTCCTGTGGTGTGGTCAACCTAAGAATTGGATCTAGCTCATTTTTTGGCTGATGCCCTTAAATGAGCTGAAAAAATGAATGAACGGTGTGGATAAGACATATACATCATGGTAAGGCCCACAAAGCTTTTTCAAACTGACCAGAGATCGGTAAGGGAGGGTCACTGTCGAATCTGAGTCAGCAAGAAACTGACAGATGAAGAAAGAGTGTGACAGATGACTACGGAGGCTGCCGTAGACAGTGAAAAGTAAGTAGAAATTTGGGTCGTTAATGTTGATTGTTTGATTGAATTTCCCTGCCATGAACAGGACTCTTCTGTTTTAAAAACACACACACACACACACACACACACACACACACATATATATATATATATATATATATATATATATATATCAATGGTGAAATATAAATATGCATTCAGCTAAAAACATCAAAGACTGGAAGCAAGGCTTTCATTTGTCCAAGTCCCATCTACACATTTACCCGTGAGGGATTTAAGTTAGAAAATGAGCTGAGCCAGCTGGACCGAAGAATGTCAAGTCCAGCTCTTGAAATCAGAGTTGGTTAGGGAAGAAAGGAAGTAGTTAGAACGTTTAGGTATCGGTAATTTCATGGGCCATCATCCGTCCTTAGTTTTGCTTGTTTGTCCGGTTCGCTTGTAAACGGGATCATTCAGTCATTTTCATGCGCATGCAGCGCTTTTTTTAAGGGCGGATCCTCTGTTTCTTGGAAACAATCAGCGGCTGAATCCAGCTTTATTATTTGTCCACGTCTCTGTAATTGCCACGTCACCAGTTTTATTAAATATATTTTTTGAAAAAATTCATTTCACGGAAAGTCTAACGGAAACGGTAGACGGTTTCCATTTGATTTGGAAATCGAATCGCGTACTGTGTACAGTAAGCTCTTATGATACTGAGTAAACTCAGTTGGGCCCACCTTGTATGTATGTGGTCTATCCGCTCCGTCCATCCATTTTTCCATCTAATTTAAGGGGTTTAGCCCAAATTTGAAGTATATCCAAATATCGAGTGGATCATACCACAGTAAACAGTGGGGATAATGATTTCCACCGTTGAAACCTTGCTAGGCCCACAGTAAGGCTTATTTGTCATTCAACCTGTTCATAAGATCATACAGACATGAATGAAGGGAAAACACAAATATAAGATTGATCCAAAACTTTTGTAGAAAGTTTCAATGGTAAACTCACTTCAACTGTTTCCTATGGTGTGGTCGATTTGAACATTGTGCATGCTTCATTTTTGGTCTCAAGCCCTAAAATTATATGGTAAAATTGATAGACGGAGCGGATAAAATAAACAAATCATGGTAAGTGCAGTGAGTTACTCCATGGAGCGGATAAAATAAATAAATCTGGGATTCAGCGCATGGGTTGAGTAGCGAGACTCTCTACTAAAGTGACGTAGCCTAGTTATGTGGGTCCCACCATGATGTATGTTTTGTATCCACACCATCCATCCATTTGGAGAGATCATTTTAGAGCATGAGCCAAAAAATGAATCATATCCAAAACTCAAGTGGACCCCACCACAGAAAACAATGGAGAGAGTCACGCCCACCATTAAAAACTTCTAAGGGTTACAAAAGTTTTTGATCAAGCTTATATTTGTGTTTTCCCTTCTTTAATGTTTGTGTTAACTTAAGGTCCATCGTGATTTTTATTTAAGTTTCCATTTGGGGATTCAGCGCATAGGTTGATTAGTGAGACTCGCTACTAAAGTGACACACCTAGTTATGTCGGTCACATCATGATATATGTTTTGTATCCACACCGTCCATCCATTTGTAGAGGTCATTTTAGGGCATGAGCCAAAGAATGAATCAAATCCAAAACTCAAGTGGACCCCACCACAAAAAACAGTGAAGAGAGTACGCTCACCATTAAAAACTTCTAAGGGCCACGAAAGTTTTCGATCAAGCTGATATTTGTGTTTCTGCTTCTTTAATGTCAGTGTTAACTTATGAATAGGTTGGATCTCAAATAATAATCACAGCTGACCTTAGAAAGGCTTCAACGATGGACGTCACTCTCCTCACTGTTTTTCGTGGTGGGGTCCACTCCTACTTTGGACCTGCCTCATTCTTTGGATCATGATCTAAAATGATCTCTCCCAATGGATGGACAATGTGGATACAACACATACATCATGGTGCGCCCCACAGAACTTGGTGGCATCACTTCCGTAGCGAGTCTAGCTACTCGACCTGTCGGTAGGTAATCCGCCTCTAATTTCTTTCTTCTAAAATTTTATTAGGCTATGTCATCTCACAGTAATTTATAAGATTAAAAAAATTATATTTACAAAATCTACTTAATTAACAAGGAATATTAGCTACTACCCAAGATGAGCAATGTCCGTAAGATCCTCACCGTGGGCCCACCTTAATCTATGCATTGTATATCTACTCCATCCATCCATTTTCTCATATTATTTTAAGACTCGACCCGAATCGGTACTTGTGATCGGGTGTCACGCCTCGACATTTGGGTACCCGGATAGGGTATTTAGGACCCGAATCCCATGTTCATGAGTTTGAATATATTGATATTTATTACAATCCACACCATTAATCAAATTTAATAGATATTCAACGTCATGTAAAAAGAACATACTACTAAAATGTTTATTAAATACAACTCTTTTTATAGTTTTTCCTTTTCTACATCAAAATTTGAAACATAAACTAAACCTAAATAACAAAAATAATAATAATAATAAAATTGAATTGAATTAAAACTAAATCTAATTTTCTAGAAAATAAAACTAATAATAGAGATCCATCTGCTTGTAGTATTTCAGCTCTGCACCAATGCATTTTTATAGTAGAGTGACTATAACAGCTCAGTAGGATCATTTCTTACTCAAAATTTAACATATTCAGATTATATCAAATTTTTATAAACAATGGGGAAAAAAATAGAATACAGATAATAAAAAATATGAATTTATGTAACAAAATTGTAAAACTGTGATGTATGTGCTAATTTTCATGAATTCTCATAAACAATATATATCATTTCTTACAACGTTGTACCCAAGTGGATGACCACGTTGCATTAACAGCCACGTAGTAGTACCTCATGGTGATGAACCTATTTGTACGTTAGCTGGTCAGACTACTGCTCCAATTGTACCTCTGACATATATCCGCGCACACAATTGTACTCATACGCCGTATAGAAAGGAGACTCCAAAGAATCTAGTGGGTTCTATATTCTTTCACTCAAGGGACACGATTGCCCTACTTACTGGTTTTAGAGTATCTCACCCAAGGGACACGATTATCCTACTTACTAAATTTAAGGTCTTTCACCAAATGGACACGATTGCCCTACTTGTGTACGTTACATTGAACATATTAAAATTGATACTCAATGAATGGTAGATATGCATGTAAGATGAATAATTGTTTCACAATCGAAAATTTCAACAATATAATTCTAATTAATAATTCTAAATTTAAATTTTGTTAAAACTTTAATAATTCAAATACTTAATAAAATATTATTTTTACTATTATTTAATTTAGGAATTACTGTGAAATAATGTATAAGAAATTTTATTTAAATTTTAACTTTAATTAAATCAAAATTTTTACTTAAATGATATTAAATATTAACATAAAAATATTTATTATTTTGATTCACTAAATTTCAAATTTTAAATTTTTATTTTAATTATCACATAAACTTAACAAATGTGTGTGTGTGTGTGTGTATGTAGGGAAATGCTCACTTGCGTACCGGTTCGTACAGAAATGGTGCGAACTTTTTTAAGAACCCATCATACGTGATGTGAATCTAAAATCTGAACCGTTCATGTGAAGCAGCACCTCGTGAAACCTTGGGGCCCAAGTTTTACTTAGATCTAAAACTTTGATGGGCCATGAAAAATGAAAACAGTTTCCTTCCTTGATTTGCATTTCTCTTTGCTATGGCCCATCAGAATTTTAGATCAGGGTGAAATTTTTTCACATGAGGTTTCATGGGATTCCGCATCACATGGACCGTTCAGATTAGACACCCATGACACGTGTGCAAAGGTGCGCCAATGAACATGACTAATATATATATATATATATATATATATATATATATATATATATATATATATATATATATATATATATAATGCATACATCAAGGTGGGCCCCACGGCCAGGGCCACACGTTTTGGGTGAGGCCGGGTGCACCTAATCCACCGGCAGCACCAGCTAATCTGGTTCAAAGAAGGAAAGATGGGAGCGGAATGGGTACTGTACCGTCTCTACTAATGGACGGACAGGGGTTCTGAGGGGCTATTGTGATGTATGGGTTTTATCTACGCCCTCCATCCATTTTGCCATTTTTTTTTAGCATATTAGCCCAAAAGTAGGTAGATCCAAGGTTAAATTGGACACAGAAGTTTTCGAGAAGTTTTGATCAAGATGATAATTGTGGGCAGTCGGGATGGCAACTAACCATCACGGTGGGTGCTAGGAAGGTTTCAACGGTCACCCTGCTGCTTCCCATGGTGTGGTCCAATTGTGCCTTGGATCCGTCTCATTTTTGGGCTCAAACCCTAAAATGATATGGAAAAAATGGATGGGCAGTGTGGATAAAACCGATCGATACATCACAGGTAGAAATAAGCGGGGTACCCAATCGGCTTCCAGGAAAGATGAAACGCAGCTGGCCTACCCGTGATGTGGCTACTGGCCGTTGCTATGTGGGGCCACTATAATTTATGTGTATTATCCATACCGTCTATCTATTCGTTTGAACTCATCGTTGAAAACTTCCTAAGGCCCACTGTGATCTTTATTTAACATCCAACCCGTTGATTAGGTCATACAAACCTGTATGAAGGGAAAACATAAATATCAGCTTGATCCAAAACTTATGTGGCTCCGGATAAGTTTTTAATGGTGGGTTTCCGGAATCATGCCATAAAATAATTTGGAAAAATCGATGGGTGGCGTGGATAAAAGGCACTCATCATGGTGGGCCCACCCATAGAGCACCGACCAGTAGCCGCGTGAGTAGGCAATCCGCTCAGTGTTGTATTTTATCATTTTAGTAATTTTAAATAATAAATAGCTGCTGGTAAATATTGTATTTATGTTCAAGTAATTAAGTTACGGTATTAAGATGGGTATTTTAGTTATTTTAAGAAAAAAAAAATGAAGAAAGTGACAAAAAAGTAACATAAGTATCCATTTGACCATTATTTTGATTAATGAAGTAGCTTGATTAAAAAAAGATACCAAGATGTAAATATGATATTAATGAGACACTATTTTATAAAATTCTCAAATTAATATATTCACAAAATTTTGTGCCTCACATGATATGTTCAGGACAGCCAACCTGTCAAAGATATCCACTCAATCAAAATAATTAGGCTGACAAAAAGAATATTTGTAATAGAATTAGGAGTTTTTTAAAAGTCTCTTGATACGCTTCTAACTTTTTCAACTACCAAAATGCAATTGCTTTTGGAAGCTGCCATCGTACTTGCCCATAACATGATGATATTGGCCCACTTGAAGGGAGATTCAATTCATTCATTCTCTTTGTAACTCATTATTGTAGCGAGAATACACTTACTTCAGCCTGATACAAGCTCCTTATAGCCCAAACAAATGACAATGATAGTTGTTCACTCTCATTTGTTTCCTTGTAGTGTGTTTCACCTGATCTACAAATGCAGTTCATTCTTTGGCCCATGGCTTTTTATGAAATGTTAACTCCAATGGACACAATGGATCCGACACATACTCGATAGTGGGCCTCACAGATGACATCCTTGTAGTGTAAGGGCCAAGATTTAGGTTTGATGTGTCAAGGGTTGAGGTTATTATGTGTTAAGGGTTGCGGGGCCCACTGTGGGGTATATGTCAAATCCACCATGTACATTTGAGTTAGAATTTAATTAATTTAAAGTCATAAGCCAAAGAATGAGTCATATTAGCAAATAAGGTAGACCACATTATAAGAAAATAGTTGAGAGCGAATGTCTATTATTATCAATTGTTGTGGACTTCAAAGAGCTCATATTTGGCTTAAATTTGTTTCTTCCTGCTAAAATGATAGACCCAACGATCACGTGATATCACATCATGCATGGGAACCGAGGCCCAATCATCACGTGATATCACATCATGCATGGGAACCGAGGCTACAAAGCTTGTTGCACGGGGAGAAGCATGCATGGGTAAAACTCATAAAGGCCGTGGCATTTTGGTGCTAAAAACTAAAAAGCTATGACGCCAAAAAGAAAAAGAAATGAAAATGGGGGGTTATTCTCTTGTAACAACCATGCCATGGAGTCATTTTAGTTAAAATACCTAGAATCAACACATGAGTGGCATTAGCACTACAATGATTTTAAGTGGTGTGAATGACCTCATATTGGATAGTCTTACAATTCTTCACTTTATAATTTTTAAAATTTAAAAAAACAACTTATCGTCGGCATTACTGCAAATTTCACAGCACGAATAGCAATTCCTTAGCATTGGCATTATTTGGTAAAATCTTAATTTTCAAGAAATTTCGTAATAAAATTTCTAATAATAAAATAGAAATATAAACCTTCATCCCGACGGACGACAAAATTAACATACAGTACGCAGATACAACCAATCGTAAGACACATGTATGCAACATCCGAGCCACCAAAAAGGTATGCTCACCTTGAAGATCATTACGCATAAAAATAAAGTGCATGCATTGATCAGATGGGCCACACCCTGGTAAAAGAAGGCAATGGTTATAATGGACTGGGATTGTATTTATCAATACACGTGCACACGTATAGCCACTAATTAAAGGATCAAAATTTGTTGCGAATAAGGATCTTCAAGGTGGAGCATATATAGCTATTCAGTGGCTTGGATGTAGTACACACATGCAGTACACAATTGGATGTATGCCATTAATGTATGGAAGCTTAGTCGTCCATTTGGACAAACGTGATTATTTGAATATTCATTATGATCATGATAAGATGAAGTGATGACGTGATGGATTTTATCATTGAGAAAAACAAATAATACAAACCATTGACTATTGGAATATACATTATTTTTATTTGGAAAATAATAAGACGTCTCTGTCACGATTGATATATAGGAAGTGGATACCTCACATCAGCTATACAGGTGATGTATTGGCGTCAGCAAGTTTTTTGGGTCTGATCATGAGGTATGTGTCATATCCAAACGGTCCGCACATTTGGCGAGCTCATCTTAAGGCTTGAGACTAAAATATCCAAAATATCCAAACCTTCAATACATTTGGCAAGCTCGTCTTAAGGCTTGAGACTAAAAATAAGACGATCTAACTATCAAGTGGACCACACTGCAAAAATCAGTGGAGGATTGATCGTCTACCATTGAAGCCCTTTTTGGGGTCACAGAAGTTTTGGATCGATAAGAAAAAAATTTTCCTCTTAATTCAGGTTTTGTGACCTTATGAATAGATTAGATGGAAAATAAACGTTATGGTGGGCCCTACGAATTGTTTAACAGTGAAAATCATTATCTCCGCTGCTATTTATGGTGTGGTCCAGATGATCTTTGGATATGATTCATTTTTTGAGTAATGCTCTAAAATGATCTCTAAAAATGGATGAACGGTGTAGATATAATAAATACATCACTGTGGGGCCTATGTAACTTTGATCTCCTTTGAACCGTTCGTATAACACGGAGCTCGAGGAGCGTCAGTGCTCGTCTTCGCAATACACGTACCTACAGCAGCTATATAGCTGGTGTGAGGTACACCAGCCAATCCGCTTCCATATGTGGAGGCCACCTGCCACGCGCGTGTTAGTGAAACACTAGGTCAGGATGGTGCACCCAGTCGAGCCTACCTTGGCTAGCCACTTTCTGAGAAGCCACACGAAATGGATGATCCAAGAAGAGTGCCTTTGGCATCCCTGGCCACTCATGATCGCCAGCATTGGCTGGGGATTGTGCCCGCTGCTTAGATGGTACTCTGATTATTGGAACCGTTTATAAGTAGGCCTGGCAATGGGTCATGTTGGTCCAGGTTGAGTTCAGCCCAAGCCCAACTTATTTAATAAACAGGTCAAGAAAGCTGGCCTAACATGGCCTGCCTATCATATACTCCTTCGGAAAAACCACGTGAATTAGGGGCCATTATCTCTTACAAATATTCCCAAGGCCCACCTTGTCTAGGAATCTAGGAATAGGCCCCCTTGTAAAAGAACTTCACGCTCAGACCACTGCTTAATTTGGCCAACCCATCAGTACCCCATTAGCATGTCATGTAGTGTACTTAAATGTAACTTCATATTTGCATTTGAGACTTTTCATATGAGCGCTACTCCAAAACCACATCCTCCACGTATCAGTGAAGCCCTTAGTTACCATATCAATCATAATTTTTTAGCCGCTCTCCACTATGATTTTGGTAAATCCATGCTCCACTAAAAAGGCTAGACCTTTAGCCAAGGCCCAAACCTCAGCTCGGGTGTTACTCCCCCACACCATAACCACACACAAAAATTAATAAAAATAAAAATAAAAATAAAAAAGCAAAAATTAAGTTCTCTAGATTATCTCTAATTACCACATCCCTGCCTGACTGCCCTGGGTTACCATGTTGAACCGTCAACTTTAAATTTAATCCATAAGTCATCCAATTTCCCCCACCTCACAACTGAAAGTTTAGTGCTCTGGGAGAGGGGGCAACTGATTTTCAACATTGAAAAGACATCTGACAGGACAGATGCATGTTCTAGGATGAAGAAGGGACCGGATCCATTTCATTGCGGTTGGGTCGGGCTCAACCGACAGGCCTAACTCGACAAATATACTAATTTTGATCTCTTCATGTAGGATTCTTTTGTTTTCTTGGTCGCTGGTCAACAGTGAAGTGGTATAAGTTTAAAATTATCAAATGACAAGAGAAATACCCAAACAAATGTGGGTGGAGGTTGTAAGAAATTATTAGATAACCTATAGTCTAATCCATGACCCTTGATATAATGGGAATGGAAAAAAGAATTGAGGATTTTACAAAATACTACCTCAATAATACCTTATTCACATCCTGCTATTTTTAAAAAATGTATCTTTCGACTACATTAATCAAGATAATTGTAGAGGGTACCTTCAATTAATTTTCTCTCTTTTCCATCATGTTTTCTCTCCTTTCTGGCTGGATTTATTTTTAAAATTTCTAAAAATAATAATAATAATAATAATAATAATTTAAAAAAAAAAAAAAAACGAAAGTTGTATATCACCTACCAATAGCCAAACATTGCCATGTAGCCCCACAATGACATAATTGTTGCTAGTTATTCATTGTTTTTCCAATTTGATCGCGAGATAAGTGCGGACATGTCAGAATTGAATTTGCGGCTCAATTCAAACTGAACAACTATGACCCTCAAGCACCAAGATAGGCAGATACATAATATATCACTGAGATCGGCCACCTATTCATACATTCGCTTGATATATAAATAGGATCAAGCGATATTCAGATGGTAGGTTTCGTCCTCTAATAATTAGTTACATATTTGTCTTCCATACGAAATGACTTTTCAATATAGATCAAAGATCGAGAAATGAATTCTTACAGTCGGTCTAAAAGAACAGCTGTGAAGTACTTTCCTGAATGGAGAACTAAATCCATCGTATGAGCATAGACTCAAATTACAGCTAAGATTACCAACTACTTGATTAATGCTACAGATTACACCATGAAATGTAAACAATGAACAAAAAGTAAATAATTACACTAGGAAATGTAATTGACTTGCAGAAATGGTAAAGTGATTACACTAGGGAATGTAAATGACAGGTAATTAAAAGGATAATTGAAAGATAATATAGGGTTTGATTGGGTTGGTATGAGACAAAATCTTTCTACTAAATTCCTCTATTATTTATAGCCTCAATCTGGCCATTTGGATGCTTCACACGTTCTAACGGTTACTATAATCATTTCGGCACTACATGATTGTTCATTAATCGACCACTTAACGAATGGTGTGTCATTGCTCGATGTACTTCAGTTGTACTATCATGGAATCCTCTTCGTATATCCCTACAGATTTCTAAATACACCATACAAATTCATCTAGATCACAAGTAACTCACTCCAATTGGCTTTGGAAGGAATTGGCGACAATAGGGATGATCATTTCCCCCACGTACACTTGGTAGTGTCATGGTAACCGTCTCTAACAGATAGATCCCTACACATCTAACCATTTTTTTAAAAATAAGGTATAACCTCATTGTGACATGCGTACTTGCATCATATATAGTAAAATTTTAATGATGCCCTAATAAATATTGTATCTCCTTTACCGATATAAGCAATGTTTCAATTTACTTTTCACCCCACGCTTCTTTCTTTATCATTCTTCTCCAAAAAATAATCCTAATTCATTTCTCCCCTCTCATACATTAGCAATAGTTGTCTCATCATCTTCTTCCTCATCTTTTCATCAGGATGATTTAATCACTATGATAGATGCCCTTTATGAGAAATGCTCCAATGAAATAGTCTTCATATAACCAATTGGAAATTATTACTATATGGGACCAGCATTCTTCCCTAGGACTGATGCTAATGAAGTTAGTATAATGGACCATCTGTTTCCTATGTACCCAGGTAAAACTTTACTTATTCAATTCGAATCCATCTCAGAACCAACCAACACTCTAAAGAATCCTCGATCCTGGACGAAACCACTATCAGAGTGAGATGTTTTGTTCAATTGAATTTCTTCTCAACATGAAGCAACATGGAGAAACTCCGATATTTATGAATACATGAAACTCTCCATATACAATTATCCGCCGGACCCTGCTCTTCTTGCAGCAGTGTCAAAATTTTGAAGCCCATCCACCAAGACTTTGTCCTTCAGATGCGGCCCTATGAGTCCAACAATTTGGACATTGCAGATTTAACCCAACTTCTTCCCTTCGGTGAGGCAGTTTTTTCAAGCTTCACTGAGAAATAAACAAAATATTTTACAATAAGGTTGGCAAGGTCTAATCACATTTCATGCAAATGTATTGCAAACGTGAAGGCTCGATCAATTACGAAGAACATATGGCCTTCCTGTTACTCTGGATCTACCGACATTTACTCTGCGTGAATGCTCTTCAGATCACGAATGAGTATGTTCAACTGGCCGAGGCGCTTGAACATGGTTGAAAACTTTCTCTGGCATCTTTTGTACTCAGCCACCTATACAAATGTATTTTTGAAATCACTACTAAAGGTCAGTATCTTGAAGGAGGAACACTGTGACTTATTCAAATGTTGATTTACGAATATTTTCGTCCTTCCCTTGTACATGCCTCCATTCATTCCGATGTTGTTTATTCTTCATATGGTCAGCGCGTCATCCATTCTCCTCAGGAGATCCATAGATTTTACGTCTATATGGATTCCTTATTCTTTTCCCTGAATAAAAAGTAGACGAAGTTGGTCGTTCACCCCTTTTCATGATAAAGAGTTCAGCCCAACTTGGTTCATTGGCCCATATGAGAATGAAGACAGTCAGGAAGTATCTCAGATATATGCATCTTGCTTAGGAGAGTTACTTTATTTATAGGGATCTCCCCTATGGTGGCACAATTGACACTAGCAAGAATGCCAAAGCCGGAATCAAGCAATACCGTCCAAACCTACTCGCCTATTAGTTTAGTCTTGTCCAATGCATTCCCTGCCCATTCATTCAAACATCTTGCAACCAACCTCCCTTCACTCGGCCAATCGCAGATCGAATTAATCTCTATCATTCTCTTAACTTTACTTTTCAGTCAACCAATCTAACTTTCAATCTTCCCATCTACCCAAATCAACCTCAGGTTATGGACACCTTCACCGATTGGTGAGAGAGTCACTACAAAAAGTTGGTTAATAAGTCTCCTCAAGTTATCATAACCCAACTTTCTTCTTCTATGGAGCTTCGAGGAAAGAAAAGAGCAGCACATCAATCAGCCATGACTCCAAGCTAAAAATCGAATAAGTTGAAGACCAAATTGGTCGCTGCTTCCATTCTGCAAGCTTTACCAATCGAGACAGTTCCTCAACCAAAGCACCAAAAAGTTATGGTGAAGGCACATGTTATACTCTAAAATATCCAATGACTTAACCATCTCCATCAACCCTAAAGAGGATCCTTGACTTAGGAGCTCCTCTCGGCCCACCCCCACAACCTCCTACTTTAGTCTTCACACGCACTGATCCACCTCCTCAGCCAACCATAATGAATTGGCCACTACCTACCTCATCCACAAGATGACAACAATCAGGTACTTCATCGGCCTAAGTTGTGTCATCATTTGAAAAATACTTCAAAACCAAATATTGGCCACAACTCTATGTTGAAGACTACTCCAAAGAAATTGAAGAAGTTTTGAAACATCACCAAGGAGCTTAGTATAATAAATAATGCAATAAATGGTAGTAGGATAGAGAAAGATTAAATAATCCCGATCTTCTATTCGATGAGAAATATATTACCCCCTATCACCCCCAATCTGCCAACATTCCCCACTTTTACTTGAGCAATGACGGTGGTTAAAAAAAAAAAAAAAACCCTCAATCTATGGACAGACGATTCATCATCCTCGCCATCTGTTCTGATTTAGGTGGAGGTTATTTTCACTCGTGTAACTAGTCTAAGTCATTTACCTTATCTTCTTGCTAATTCTATCTTTTTTGTAGTTACTCAAGAATTATCGACCGCAGAAAAATAAATCATCATGGCACAACCGCTATAGCAACACTAGCCAGTGACCAATATCCCCGAGATTACTGAAGTACAAATTGTTGAGTCTGAAGGAACCATCAGCAACGAACCTCTTCCTTTTGATACAACTATGACCCCAAGCACCGAGATAGGTAGATACACAATATATGACCGAGATCGAATGGCATCGTCCACCTGTTCAACCACTTGCTCAATATGTAAATAGGATGGGGCGATATTCAAAGGGTAAGGCTCGTCCTCTAATAATGGGTTACACATTTGCCTTTCTTATAAAAGGACTTTTCAATATAGATAAAAGATCGAGAAAGAAATTCTTACAATTGGTAATGTAGAACAACTACAAAGCACCTTCCTGGATGGAGAACTGAATCCAACGTATGAGCGTAGACCCAAATTATATGTAAGATTACCAAGTACTTGATTAATGTTATGGATTACACTATGGAATGTAAACAGCAGGCGAAAAATAAATGATTACAGTAGGAAATGTAATTGACTTGCAGCAATGGTAAAGTAACTACAGTAAGGAATGTAAATGTGGGTAATTGAAAGGATAATTGAAAGATAATATTGGGTTTGATTGGGTTAGTATGATACAATCTTTCCGTTGAATTCCTCTGTTATTTATAGCCTTAATTGGGCCTTCTTTTCTTCTACTCTCTTGTCATTTGTCCAGCAACTACTTCTGCACTATCATTCTTTACTCGACTACTTAATGAATAACATGTCATTGCTTGATGCACTCAAGCTACATTTGGCAATACTACAGTGATACATGTGTTTTATCCAACCGTCCACCCAAGTCGTGTTTCCGGATTGGGATTGCCTTTTGACCCTAACAGTAGGGAGTGGCTGCTGGTCGGTGCCCTGTAGCCCACCATGATGTATGTATTTTATCCACGATGTCCATTAATCTTGTCATATCATTCTATGACATGAGCCAAAAAAATGAGTCAGATCCAAATTAATATCAGGTGGCCGGACCACACCACAGGAAACACAAGTCATTGAGCGCCCATCATTAAAAACTTCTTATGGGACATGAATTTTTTGGATCAAGCTGATAGTTGTTTTCCCTTCTTCAGGTCTGTGTGACCTCATCAACAGGCCAGATGGCAACAACAAAAAAAAATTACAGTGGGCCATAGGAAGTTGTTAATGGTGGGCATTCCATCACCACTGTTTTCATGCGCCCCTGGTCCATCTAAAATTCAGTTTTGACTCACTTTTGGGCTTGTAACCTAGAATGATATGGAAAAATGGATGGAGGGTGTGGATAAAACACATACATCGACTAGTAGTCCCCTCACTACTTGTAGCGTGCAAACCTGCAATAGGAAACTAGGTGAGGCCCATTATACTGTTTGTGAAAAATTCATTCCGTCCATTAATTCTACCAAAATATATTAGGGCATGAACCCAAAAATGAGGCAAATCCAAAACCGAAGTGGCAGCATGATAGGAGACAATGAGGATCGAACATGCACAACAGTAAGGATTGAATGTCCACAATTGAAACATTGGTGGGCCACAAATTTTTTTTTTTTGTCAGGCTAATATTTTTGTGATTTCAGTTCATCGCAAATGACCTATGAACAATGTGGATGACATATATAAACATCACGGTGGACTTGACCAAAGTTTCAACAGTAGGCATTTTTCTAACCACGCACCTTTTCTCCTTCTGCCCACTTGAGTTTTGGATCTGCATGCCGGTGGATTAGGTGAGACCCTAGACTCACCCAAAGACTGTGCAGCCCTTACAGTGGGGCCCACCTTGATGTATATATTCTGTATTCAGGGGGTTCATTCATTTTTCTAGATCATTTCAGGGCATTATATATGTCAAAAAATATCCAATAATCAGGTGAACCATACCATAGGAAACAGTGGTGATTCAAGGCTCCAACATTAAAAACTTCTTAGGGCACACTTTAATCTTTCTATACTATTTATTTGCCATCCAATACGTTGACAAGGTCACATAAACGTGGACAAAGGGAAAAAGCAAACGTCAGCTTGATCAAAAACTTTTGTGCTCATTAATGGTCAATCAACATTGTTTCCAATGGTATGGTCCACTTGATTATTGAATATACTTTAATTTTGGATCATCGTGGATACAAATTACATACACTAAGGTGGCCCTAGGGTAAGGGCTGCACCCTCTTGGGTGAGGCTGGGTCTCACCCAATCCTTCTATCTTTTGGCCTATATCCTAACATGATCGAAAAAAAATAAATGGGTAGAGAAAATTTCTTACAAATATTAGGGTAGCCCCACCTAGCTTCCTCGGTGGCAAGTTCTCAGCCTGCATCTGTCTGATTACCCATCTTTCTGGAAGTATTTTACATGCGGCCTAGCCTCGCCCAAGACAGTATTCCCCTTACCTTGGGGCCCCACCTTGATATATGCATTGTATATCCACATCATCCATCCATTTTGCAAAATCATTTTAGGACATAAGCCTAAAAAATGAAGCAGCTCCAAATCTTAGGTGGGCCATATTGAAGAAATAGTGGTGGTTAATTGAATGCTCCACCATTAAAAACTTCTTAGGGCCCACGTAATGTTTTGCTAATGTTCATTTGCCATCCAACCTGTTGATAAGGTCACAAAGTTGATGAAAGGATCAAAGAAATATCAGCTTGATCCAAAAAAATTGTGACCAACAAAGTGTTAATGGTCAATCACCACTGTTTCCTGTGGTGTACAATACACCAAAAATGTGACTATTTTTTTAATTCTGGTACGGCTTAAGACCGTACCAAATTTGCAACAGTAAATTTAAAGAAAAAACCGTACTTTCAGCCCCAGCCGCAGCCACTCTCTCTCTCTCTCTGGATCTCTCCCTTTCTCCCACTCCCGATCTCCCTCCCTCTCGATCTCTCTCCCTATCTCTCTCCTGCTCCCGATCTACCTCCCTCTCAATCTCTCTCCCGCTCCCTCATTCCCAATCTCCCTCCCTCTCGATCCAATTTCGATTGAACCGCATGTCCCGATAGCAGATTCGATCTCTCTATCGATCAGGATATCTGATGGCGGAGATATATGGAGAGCTCGAGGACTGGCTCTCTTAGAGATTGAAAAATGCTTGGCCTCGCATAGAAGAATGCCGGGTTCTGTAATTCTCCCGTCGTCTGTCAAACCGGTTTGGGCGAACGGAATCTGGTCTAAAGCACAAGCTGACATCGCCTTCGATCAGCACCAAAAGGTTTTTCTTTTTCTTTTTCCTTTTTTTTTTGTATTTTCTTGAGGAAATGGTTATAGTGGCTTAGTCAAGTCACTTTAGATGGGTTTAAGATGCACATTTCTGTCCCCACTACAACAATTGGGACGGCGCTAGTCAAGCGCCGCCAATTGTAAGCGCGGGTAAAAGTCACTCCTAGCGCCAGTAAAAGTGGTTTGTGGACACTTTTCCTCACGAAAAAGCGTCGTAAGATTTCTACACAAGCGCCGGTAAAGGCCTTTGTATGGATTTAAGAGGCCCTAGCATACCAGTAATTTTTTATTATTATATATAATTCAATCAAACCTGTATTTTTTTAAATATTTGAAACATAAAAATGATGCAATACAAATAAAACTGAATATTAAACAAAATTTATATTACTACAATTAAAAAATATATATAAATTTATTACAATAAATAGTCTTGAATATAAATAAATAAATAAAAACAAATCCTCTATATGGTCTACTCCTAGCACGAGTGGCGTCAAAAGGCTGAAGTTATTTGAACTCTGGATTGCCCCACTTGTATGCCGTTTGAGATGGCGTCTGCATAGTGGCCAGAGATGCAGAAGAAGCATCAAAGTCAAGAGTACTGTATGCAGAACCGTTATTGCTAGGAACTCTAATTTCTTCCTTCTCAGATGTGCCTAGCATCATTGTCATTTGCTTCAAATCTTTGAGCTTGGATTACGTCAACTTCGGATTCGGCTCCTACTGACAAACCTCCAAGTTCTTCTGAAAATTCAAACGGACCACGGTGTTCCTTGTCAGAAAACATGTAAGAGGGCTGCAAGTTTTGTAAATTTTCAGTTAGATGAGTAAGGAAACTTCAAAACTCATTATCATCATCATCTAAGCCTTACCCCAACTAATTAGGTTCAGCAGAGAAGTTGAAAACTACATAAGATTTTTTATTCTTCTTCTTCTGGATGCTGTTCTAAAACAAGGCATTTTTTCTAAAACTAGAGATCCCAATCCCCCAGTTAGATGCTTCTGGATGTTGTTCCATATATTCTGTCATATCAAATGAAACCTGTTCAAAAGATAAAACACAACATTTAATCCAAGGCCCAAGATTATAGCTACACATGTACTTACATTCATAGGAAAATAAAACTCCTTGATTTTAATCAAGAAACCTAATTACAACAATTGAGCATAACTCATAAGGAACTAGCATAAAGCACTCAACGTCCAATGGTGCAGATTAGCTATAAACTTTAGAAGTCAAACCAAATTCGGATGGATACACAAGTGAAGAAAAGAAAATTTGCATAGACTATGGTTTGTCACTTCTTTCACTTAACATGGAAGGAACTGTTGGATTAGCTATAAACTGTAAATTAATTAAATTTGCATGAATGCATAAGAGACAAAAACAGATAAAACTCCTTGATCTCTAATACATATGAACAAGACCGATAAAAAGTCTATTCAACAAACAAAACAAGAATGAAATGAAAGACGTATAACAAATCAACCACCTGTAAACATGAACCACTTAACTCTTAACTGTTGCTTCCATAAGTCATCCAGGCAATAATACTCAGCTGATGAATCCAAGATACTCCAACATTTATCTATCCAGCCATTAGTAGATCAGCAGTTACTCCCCTATACAGAGTAAAAACAGAAAATATCAGATTCTCACCCTGCACAAAAAGGAAAGAAAATATCAGATTCTTGCCCTGCACAAAAAGATGAGACTTGGATATGTGGAGCCACAGGAAACTATGTAAAGAACAAAACAGTGAAATTCAAGTAAGCTAACATGTTCAAGGTCTGCAAGATCTGGAAATCTTCCTCACGAAAGCGGAAAAAAAAAAAAAAAAAAAAAAAGGAAGAAGAAGAAGAAGAAGAGAAACTAAAATATAGTGAGAATCAGCAAACAAAATGCAGAGGAGCTAAAAGACCCTGGTTACAAGTTCCAAATCCCAATTTCAGGTTCAAGATGATGACACTGAACCATGCACCAAAAAAATCTACATCTAAGAGATGATTGTCTATAAAGATGAATTGGATCCAGGGACTCTCACTTCTTGCCAAGGAACTGCCCCATATGAGCTTCCCATTGGCTGCATTTGTGCAGTTAAATAATGATGGAAATCTGGACAAAAAGAATATTCACTGGTATTAAAGAAAGCATCAAACGACCTTGCTTTTGTCAGATAAATAATGTTGGCTACAGTCTCTGAAGTTGTTGCCATCGGATATACTCCAACAGTCATGACCATTATCACAGTCATCCCGTCGTAAATTGCCAGAAAACCATGACAAATCAATTTCATCTGTAGGCACCTCATCCATAACTTCAGCTGACAAATAATACTATGATTAGAAGATAATTGGATTGCAGAAATGAGGATCTCATGTCAAATGGACTGAATATAAAGGCTCTAGAGTAAATATAACCAACCTGCCTCTTTGACAACACTCTCAAGCCTAACTGTGTGTGCCTGCGATATGAATGAAATCTACATTCAGACAACGAAAAAGTCCAAACAATGTGAGAGAGGCAGAACACAAACCTCTTGTCCAGGCCCACTAATTTGAAACTCTCCATCCATCATTAAGTTTTTATTGGCAACATTTATTTCATCCACCGATGGGCCAGGCAGAACTGTAGGCTCCTGTGATTTCTGATCCTTATTGGAAGGATCA
Source organism: Magnolia sinica (assembly GCF_029962835.1). NCBI lineage: Eukaryota > Viridiplantae > Streptophyta > Magnoliopsida > Magnoliales > Magnoliaceae > Magnolia > Magnolia sinica. Next base: position 18,035,004 of record NC_080578.1, on the reverse strand, counting down.
GAATTTGAAGTCATATTGACCATCACTGAGATCCTTGGAACTGGATGGTTTCCATCTGTTTGGGAGAACAATTCCCGCAACCCTTTTACAGTACAAAGCAACAGGCATTGATTAATTACGGAAGAAATACCAATATTGGGTCATGAAAATAACTCTTGCAACAAAATGTGAGGTAAGACGAGCAAAATTTCAAGACCACCATAAGTTCTTAGAGGTATCCATGTTAAACATACCCCTCATGTATCTATGTATCCTACTCGCATATCAACCAAAACGTGCTTTACAATCAAATTTCCTGTGTGTTAACTAGTTCACCTCATACCTGTTGAGAATAGGCAGGATTCCACTGCTGGCCCGGTGCTTGAGGAGCCTGTGGCCAAGCTTGAGGTTGAAGTCCATAACCTGCAGCCCACTGGTTCTGTGCATTTGGATATATATGCACCTATGAGCGATTGAGCTTGTGAAGGAACAGCTGCTTAATAGGTCCTGACTATTAAGAAGAAATCAATCAAATAATGCATATCTTCGGGTTTCCACGTAATCAAATTAGCAGATTGAGAGAAGCACTTCAGATTTCTCATGAAAGTAGAATAATTTCATGTACAAACACTTGATTGTTAGAAGAAGTGGATAATAGATCTCTTGGCCAATTGGGTTGACCAAGATCATTCTACCACTTTATTCTAACATTAAGATGTGGCAAACCCTGAAATTAGACCATTTCCTCAAGCTAAAGTGGAGAAAAGATCATTCTACTGTGAACATGAACTATCATCCTACACATGCAGATTAAACTAGTTGCTTGTGATCTTTAGTCATTGTACATGTACCATCTTCATAATAATATACCTTGTAAATCACATTGATATGATTTTACGTAAAACCAATATCTATCATTTATGACATTTGTCTTTATTTATTTGCCTATGCCAAGCCAAATAACTTATGAAAGAATACCAATAATTTGTCTAATCATCATGTGAACCACCAGTTACTATCTTTTAGAATAAAAACTTGCTCATGATATACATCCAATATCCACGTGTAGATTGCTTGATGAGTGGACTATCCTGATTTTTGTATGGACATTTTGATGGTGAGCCCCTCTACCTAGTGTTCAAATGTCCCACAAGCTTGCCACATTAAAATTTGCATTACATGTGAAGGTGCAAATAAAGGGCGTGTTAAGGGTTATAAATACTTAAATGTGATAAACTGTTGACATACTCATAAATCATAATGTACATTGCATTGTGGCTTAGATTGTGCCATGATTTTTTTTTTTAAATGCTGGCCTCACATGTGGAAGTATATATCATAAAATGATCTGGTTCCACGGCTTAGTTTAGACAGACAGTGTTTCAACTATAAGATCATGTGTTTGAGTGACCATGTGGTGTGATGTGGGCGTGTGACCGTGTAAAAAAAAAAAGTATATTGTGTAAGTGCAGGTTTTATGAGTCCAAGAGTCACCATGTTATGAACCCCAATGGTTTATGAGTTCTAATGCTTTCGGCAAGTTGGTTGGGCTCTTAGCAATTGGTAAAAGAGCCAACACCACATACTGTGTTTGGTTCACGAAAGAAGCCAGTTGCAGCTGCACAAAGTAACTGAGGACTAGACTAAAAGTAGCTCTGATCTCGTGATTATTTGAAAACCAGTAGATTCAACATGTCATGTGAGTCTCTAGAGGACAGGCAGTACAAAAAAAGGGGCCATGCCACACCTAGCTAAATGTAAACATATACAACACTGAAAAGCCAAAACCTGTCAAAGGCCTATAACTGAACAGAGGACAGATAGCTAAACTCACTTGGCCACTCAGAACAGTGGCAACCGCTGCACAAGAGCCAGAACCGCGACTAAAGATCTGCAGCAACTTCAGTGGCTTGGAAATTCTTCCCCATGCGCCCCTCCAGTGCAAGGAGCAGGCAAGCGGATAAGAAGCAGACACTGCACCATTGTTCCAGCAACCACAAGATTTTCAGCAGCCAGCAGCTCAAACAAGAAATGCACAGCCCGCTCCTGGAGTAAAAACAATTCAATGACAAATAGAACTGCAAGCAGCCCATATCCAATTTAGAACATATGATGATGTCCTATAAAGAGAATAAGGGACATTGATGTATTTCTCATTAAAAAATTTGATATTTAGAAAATACAATAAAAGTAAGAGTAACTCTACAGAAAAGCACGACAATGATGAAACCCTGTAGTGTGGTCAAAGAGAGCAATTGGTGCATCTGGATAATCCATATGGTGGACCAATTATGCTGAACAAACAGTAGAAAAATTACACCCGGGGTCAGGAATTATGCCCAATTTATTTGGTTTTCAAACCTTCAAACACCCCCGCAAGAAAAAAGAAAATAAAATAAAAAAGCACTAAAAGTCGGTAATGTTTGTACCACTAAAAGTGAACTGTTTTGCTCAATTGCAAACAATAGTTGCTTCCACCGCTGAATTGAAAAAGACAAAACAGAGGAAGCCAATAGTTAATACTGCAGGCCCTAAATTCTTGCCACCTCCACCCTTTAAAGAATGCTTTCCAAAGAGCACAAAAGAATGCAGGCATGTGTTGGTTTCTTTTCTTTTCTGTTTTTTTTTTTTTTTTTCATTTCCCTTCTTTAAATACTGTTTAATGCATTTGATGTAAGGAATGTTATCACATGTTGTTTCATTTTAGTAGATTTGTTTTACATTATAGGATTTGTTCTCCACAGTTTCTAAACTTAAAATTTTTTTTTCATCTTCTATTCAGGATTGAACCAGGGTGTTAGTGGTCTTCCACTAAAAGGATGGCCTCCACTTGTGATATTAGACAAACCAGGCTCATGACTACCAAAGCCATGCATTCATGGGGTGCCTCCTCTTGTGATCCAAATGACACCATGCCAAAGCCATGCACGTAACTTTTGAGAAAATTTACTGGATGTCTCCACTTGTGATTCAGATGAAATGAGAAAAGATCATGACAGAATTTCATGGCAAGAATGGAGGAAAAATATTATTGCATTTGGTACACATGATGATCAAGATGCATATGCATTGAACAAGAGTAGTCCACACTGGTTTACAATAAGAAATTCAGAATTCTTAACATTGCCATTAAGGCCTATCCCAGTTATTTGGGATAGGCTGAAATTCATACATGAGATGAAATTAGAACATTTCATTGAGTATGCATACCTCATCAAATTGAACACTTCCAACTCTTGATAATTGTCAGCAATTAGATGCAAACTCTGGTCCAAAATATTCTGCAACTTGCCACATTAAAATAAAATAAAATAAAAAAATTTTAAAAAAAAAAAGGAAGAAGAAGAAGAAGAAGAAGAAGAAGAAGTTAAAAACGTGCTTCAATATAAAAAATTTTAAGATTCAACAATATAAAAAAAATGTATAGAAACAATAACAAGGAAATATTTTCATGCATTATATACAGGGTTGTTTGCTAGACACTTAAAAATGTGTTCATCTCATTTTAGTTACTCATAATATGTATTAGAGATCATGAATGTTGGTTATCAAGATTCTTTTTAATCCTGGAATGTGATATCTAATACATGATAAAGATTGACGGATATGAGATGAACTCAATTTAGGCGTCTACCAAACAGTCCATGAATGTGGACAACTTCTACATTAAATAGAGCACCACTAACAAACCTGTATTTGTTTAATGCTTTGTAGCTCTTCAGCCCCGTATTGTTGAGTCTCAACCTATAGGAATTTAACAATAATAAAATCAGGACAAGATATACCGGTGTAGCAGCAAAATACTAAATTCATGAAAGAGCCAAAACCTATGAGACACGACATAGATAGAGTAACATAGGCTAAACAAGTGCTATTCTAAACACTTGAGTGTCTTCCTTTGCCTTCCTAAGCTTCAAGAAACCCTTGATCAGCCCATGGTAAACACTCACATCAAGCTATCTTATCCCCTCCATAAACCAAAGCAGCTAATGTTGTATTAGCAGCACTAATCCCTCTCTTGAGCATTTCGTCAAACACCATTTATGCTTCATTCAGCTTCCCCTTTCTACACAACCAAATGATCAACAGATTTCCATAAAAAAATCCTCAACCATAAAAATACTATAAAAAAATCATAAAATCAACAGATTTTCAGCAGAAAAGGGGGGAAAAGTGAAGATCGAAGGGATGGATCTGACTGTCTCCGTCCTTCTCAAACATGCCAAATGCCTCCTTGAACTCAGAGATCTGATAATCCCCAAACTCACCTCTCTCAGCGTCGATGTCGGCGTGGACGGCAAACCGAGCATCTTCAACGAGAGAGAGAGAGAGAGAGGAAAATCGAGACCGAGAGCAAGAGAGGAACAGTCGATTGAGGAGAAGACGATGGAGAGATAAAGGTATTTTGTGGAGAAGTCGAGAGATTGGGTTTTTTTTTTTTTTTGGGAGAAATGGTTAGTCGGTGGGTTTTTTAGGGAGGAGAAGAGAGTTAGAGAGAGAGAGAGAGAGAGGTGAGGCGATTTGGGTTCCGGGACTTCTTCAACATATTTGTGACCGCAGGTGATTTATGGGAACTATCCGTCAGACACTTGTAAAAAAGCGCCGGTTATTCCAGCATTTCTTGTAGTGCTCACAGGGTTATGGTTCAATCATCAAGGGATACATCCTCGATGGTGTTCTTTTGGGGCCGGCAAGACGATTGTCATCCCTTGGAAGGTACCTAATGCCTTCGCAGAAACCCTTGACCTTCTCAATGCATTAATACAGATTGTTTAACGGTTAAGGTCTGAGGAAAGGCAACTCCTTTGGATGTCAATTTTCCCTATTTTTCCACATCTGGCGACCTCATTTCAATACGGTGGTCTAAATACCTGTTTATGACTAGTGGAGCTATGATTCGGCTGAATAATGTATCCTACTTAGCAATTTTATCTTCCATTTAAGTGCCAACGGGGGCCACATTAACTCCCAAGCTACTTGTGAATCTGATGGCACTGATCATTTGGCTGCTGGCTTGTGTTACAGTAGAACTGACAATCTTTTTCTAGTAGATGTAATGTGATTTTGTTTTCAATTGTAGCATTTAGAGGCAAGGAAAGACTACAAGTTTTGAGGGATTCCTTTTGGCATTCAAGTAGAACTGACAATCTTTATCTAGTAGTTCTATGTTGGATTAACAATGAGGATTATGGGGGAGTCATAGTTCATGAAGATGCAATGTGTACTGTTTATACAAGATTTAATCAGCAATTATGATATTTGCAAGTTCTCTGCATTTTTATTTTGGTCTACTTATACTTCTTCTCTGTCAGCTGCCTGAAGAACGGAAACTAGATTTGCTAAAGAGCCTTGCAGAATGTTCACCTCATACAACACCACAGGATTCATGCCAGCTGCTTCCATCTGTTGTTCGGCTGTTAATGGTACATATTTGCACAGTCTAGATTGCGGTTGAGCGGAAGCGTCTGTTTTCAGTAGTTTGGGTTCATACTCTTCTTAGCATTCAGCTACATCTCTACAGCTATTTCATATCCTTCATTTCCTGCTGCTATGTAAATGGGACACTTGCATCTTTGTTGGCGTCAAAAACACATTTGGGGTGTCCGAAACTGGGACTGTTAGAAGTAAGGCTAAAACAAAACGTCACAATGCCAGTTACAAAGGGAACAGCTACTCTACGTGGAGTTATGCTATGAAAAATGCTTGCTGAATAGTGGCTATTGTTTTCTCGACAATGGCTTTTATATAATGGATTAGCAGCTGTTATCAACACCAGGATATATGGCATTAAGTTGTGATATGTGATGCCTTACATTGAATGTTTGTTGTACACATTTCACCATTTAGCTCACAAGGTTAGTGAAACCTTTTCAATCTATTGACTTATTTTATGTTTGTCTGGTTGTCCTTGCTGAATTGGTACTAAATCTGATGCAGACTCCTATTGCCATGAATAGTCTGCGCGGTTACAAGATAGTGACTGGCCAACCATCTGACAGGCTCGGGGAGGATTTTTCAGACCAGTACAAGGACTTCACTGAGAGGTAAAACTGTTATCAAAATAATTTGATCACTATTTCCTATTTCATATAGGGCGGACATTAATGCTTAACTTTTGTGAACATCTACCAATGAAAAGTTTGTAAAAAAAAAGAAGAAGAAGAAGGAAAAGATTCTTAGCTTTGGCGTTCTTACCATAAGAAATGTTTTTTTTTTCCTTTATAATTTTTTAATTCCTTTTTTGTTTCTTGTATTTCATTTGCAAGTCATTGCTTAGAGGTTAAATCTTTGTATTGGTATATGAAGTAATAGGAAGTAATAGTACCTCTTCTAGAATCTCTCATCATGAATGTGCATGCTATAATCTGCCCTTGCCCGTGCACATGCAAGGGTACTTTTCATAGGAAGGTCCTTATGTAGTAGTGGAACTTAGATTTCCTTATGATTTTTGGTTTTGACTATGTGCTGTATAGAGAAAAAGGTCCTTTGTTGTGCATCTGTTCTCCCTGGTCTGGTGAGCCAGTTGGCTTGGTTGCTGGAAGAAGTTGCAGTGCAACCTTAGTTCTTCCATTTGTCTGGTTTAAAATGTTCCACCAGTAAGGAGCATGTATTTGTGCTATTCTGATATGTTCCTGATTTTTGTCTTCTATTGGAATTTCCACAGACAAGGCAACAAGGATCTCCCTTCTTAACAGAGCTGAAGCAGAGACTGCTGCTTCCTTAGGGTGAGGCTGCACTGGCTGGGACTCGATACAACGTGCCCCTAATAAACTCCCTTGTGCTTTACGTAGGAATGCAGGTAACTTCTTTTGCACCGTTCGTGGTTCTTTATTTATATTATCATCTCCAGGTTTTCAAAAGAGGACAAATTTCAAAACTCACTATTTTAGACATACCTAGTGCAAGAAGATTGCTGTGAAGTTTTGTAATTGAAAGTAATGCTTCTGAAGTGATGAAATACCTGGTATTGTTTTCCCATAAGGCCATGTTTGGAAACCATGGATTCCATGCCTGACAATGGAAACGGAAAGGGGTTTGCCTTTAATATGATGACTTGTTTTGCTTGGATGGCAAAGAAAGGATGGTTTCCACCCAGTAATAATTACACTTTTCCATCCTCAAGAAACTAGCAGAGTATTTTGAGAGGAGTATGAGATTTCCACTTGCTATCCAAACAAGAACTCAAAATTGGAATCCATGTTTTAATAGCTCTCTTGGAAATCATCATTGGATAATTTATTTATTTTTCTTTTCCCCTGGATTCCATATATCCAAACATGCCCTAAGTGGTATTGGTTTTGGAATTAAAAGAGATGCTTCTGAACTGATGAATTACCCTCTAGTTTTTTTTTTTTTTCACCGAGAACCCCCTTCAATGATTTTTCTTTTAAAAAGTTTTTTGAAATTGATGAATAAACTGCAAACAAAGAGAAACAAAGCCCAAAAAGATCAGTAGAGATGGGTGACCCAACAACACCCACACACACATGCACACACACAAATAAAATAAGAAGCCCCAAATCAAAAGGCCACTCCTCCCTAGAACACTAGGAAGGAATTATGGCAAAAAAAGATCAACAGCGATGGGTGATCCTCTGGTCACCCTGCCAAGATTAAAAGACGGCTTAGCCAACACCGGTGATCTTCTGTCACCCTTCCAAGATTGAAAGACTGATAACATTAATTTCCAAGAAGTGTCCTCCCTACGTGTTGGCATCAGAACGAATCAAATGTCATTGTGAAATAATGCTAATTGCAGCAGGATGTAGCATCTGTAGCCGGTTGTTATTATTAAATAAGGCTATGATAGCGCCGGTCTTTAACCTCATGCTTATTTACATAGTGGCAATAGTCAAAGATATGATTTTGTAAAATTGTCATGGAGCTGTTTCGTTGTACTGGATTTCCACCTAGAAGAAAACAGAACATCTTTTGACTCTTTGAGTTTCGGAGCACTGCGGGCTATCCTTGAGCACTTGCTGTATATTTTGACTCCTCTCTCTCTCTCTCTCTCTCTCTCTCTCTCTCTTCATAAAGCTGACCCCAAATAATTCTTTTATCATGATAAATAATGAAACCTGGAGGATCTTAAAATTTCATCACTGTAAAAATTAATGGAAGAATGACTGAAGCCCTAACAAATGACAAAACCACCTGACATTCTCTATCCCCACCACCACAATAAACTTCATGATCATCATCATTTAAAATCAAATCACAGGAGCACTTTCTTTCTTTCTTTCTTTCTTTCTTTCTTTCTTTCTTTCTTCTTCTTCTTCTTCTTCTTCTTCTTCTTTTGAGTATTTGTATTATCTGGTGGTGTTTTTGGTCCTGCATATCTAGAAACTGATGACAATGGTTTGGGTTAGTATCAAATCATGTAGATCAGCTTCTACTGAGTACAACATTCGACAAATTTCTATTTAGCACATCTTTGAAATGTTAATAGCCTAAATTTCCAAATTAACTGAAGCTTCAGGAGTTTGCATTTTATTTACCTTTTCATGTTTGTTGAAATTCGTTAATTGTTACTAAAATGGCTGATCAATCGTGGAGGATTGAATAAAAATACATCAAACTGCTTTTAAGAAAAAGAAATAAAAAACCTGCCTTGAATGTGTACTTATTGAAGTTTGGTTGTGGCAGATTGTTTCTTCTAGTAATTCTTAGCTACTGATTATATTCCCGTCTGTATATAGTATTGTATGTATCAAACAATTTTGCTTGTTCATTCCAAAAATGAGCATTAACTTATATTTCATTGTTTATAATTCATTTATGGTTGCAGGACATCATCCAGGAGCAAATAATGAGGGTGTTGTTGGAGCGCCTAATTGTCAACCGACCCCATTCCTGGGGTCTTCTCATCTCTTTCATTGAACTCATCAAGGTAAATTAAAATAATTGGAACCATCAGTATACTGAGAATCCAAATGTTGAGTTTTTGTTCTTCTGGGCTGTTGGTATCTTTGTTTTTTTTTTTTTTTTGTTTGTTTTTTAAACTAGAATCAATCTCCTCCTTGTACCAAAGTTTTTGTTTTTGTTTTTTTTTTTCAGATCCTTTTATTCTGATTTTATTTGTTATATTGGATATCTTGATTGTTTATCAGACTTCTCAGACTTTCTCATATAGTTCTGATGGAAAGTTTCTAGCATCCTTAGGAAGTAGTGGTCCTTGTTGGGTTTGGTACCTAACTTCATTGACAGTTGTAGACAATTTACCAAGAGAAAATGTGAGCAGCTTGTTTAACTTACCTTTTTTCTTTCGATAGGCAATCTAGGCCCGAACCTATAATACTGTTTCATGTATTGCTGATTTTGAAACTGTTTCACAGGCCAGCATGGATGCATTGTTTCTCAACATGGCATCCAATATTGACCTATGAGATTGTGATGGGATTCAAGGGTATTTTCATTATTTTAATGGCTTAAAAAAAGTCCATTTCCTTCATTAAACCGACCCTTGGAAATTAGGTGTTTACCAATTTTCCTAGTCAGTGCTATATGGCATGCTTGCTTCTACTGTAAAGCTTTCTGCCTTAGCCCATACCTGCTTTCTTTTCTTTTTCTGCATTAACTTTTCTTCCTAGCTTCATTTTGTAATTTATTTAACCTGTCAATATGTGGATGCAATGGAGCAATTACTAGCGGGGGAGAGGAAGTGGAGAAAGCATAGGATAATTTTAAGTGAGAAGGATATTTTAGTATGTGCTCTTGAGCATCTGCACGACTAGCATGCAACACACATCAGTCACTTTCCTATTGTAAATATAAATAAGGGAGATGGGTCATTGTATGGAAAATTCTCAATATATCATTTCAAAACAAACACAAGATACATATCAATCTGTGATCTGAGAGACTTTGTATAAACAGAGAGATTGAAATATGGTTAAGTTCTCAATGCAGTTTGAAGGACAGCTTGTTCCTAAATGGAAAGATGCATTTGTTGATTACTGGTAGTTGAAAAAGGATCTGAAAAAAAATACATCTTCTCAATGAAAAGAATATGGTCTCAAAGCAGGAGAAACCTTCTGTCTTATACCAATCTCTTCTTCTCACGTTTCAGGAATTTCTTCATTTGGGGTCATGATCATAGGGACCATGGTGTCATTCAGGCATTTCTCTCTCTCTCTCTCTCTCTCTCTCTCTCTCTCTCTCTCTCTCCTTTTGTTTTATTAGCTGTACTTGAAAATTTAATGTTGTTATATGTTGTTCTTATTTGGGTCTCTCTCTCTCTCTCTCATGGTTATTGTAATTATCATTTTCATGTACTCTCTCTCTCTCTCTCTCTCTCTCTCTCTCTCTCTCTCTCTCTCTCTCTCTCTCTCTCTCTCATGGTTATTGTAATTGTCATTTCCTTATTTGGGCTCTCTCTCTCATGGTTATTGTAATTGTCATTTCCTTATTTGGGCTCTCTCTCATGGTTATTGTAATTGTCATTTTGCTGTTTTCTTCTTCTTTCTCAAAGGGATTTCTTGGTGTTGTTCTTTCATGTTTTTCTGGCAATGCAGGTTACTGATTTTCAATTAGCAAGGGAGAATCAACAGAATGTTTTGAAGCTCCATGCCCATTTCCATCTTTATATTGCTAACAGAATGTCCTTTACCTTCACTATGGTTTTATTCAAGATGATGGTTTTCATACCTTTTCTTTTCTTTTTCAGACTATTCAACGTCTATGTTCATGGCTTGCTCAGCTCCAAGAGACATACATGTTGCAAGGTACCTATATGGTAACCATTCCTTTTTGTTGCGTCGAAGAAATGAAACGTTAATCTTGGAATTGTTTCAAAATACTTGATCTTTTGTTGTTATAGCTGTTTATGGTTTTTCATTCTAGTTTCACATAAATAAAATTCAGGTGGAATGATTCCACGTTTCCTTGCAAAAAAAAGAAGAAAAAAAGACCATCAGCCATCTATTTTTTTTTTTTAATTATTTTTTAAAGGTGATTATGGTTTGAAGGTTGTGTGTGTTGGGTGTGTGTGTGCATGTGTAATAACAAAAAAAAAAAAAAAGTTGTGTCAGGAATATTATATTGTATTGATGCTGAGGGTCTTTTAAGAATTTGTCTGTTCTCAATATTGTTATGCAGGATTTGGCAACTGTGGTCCCAGATCTTGAACTAGCAGAAATATTATAATGCAGGGGCATTTTCACACTAGGCTTGAGTGGGGTCGCCTGTGGGATGCAGGGGCACACTCGAGGTGGGTGACCCATGCGATTTGGGGCCCACGGGGGAGGTCTCGTATTCAAGACTCTTTACCAGGGATGATTAATGCACATTTCACACCGGGTTCGAGTGGGGTGGCCCGTGGGATGCGGGGACACACTCAAGGTGGGCGACCCATGTGATTTGGGGCCCACGAAGGGAGTTCAACCGAGGTCCTAACCCATAAGATATGGGGCCTGGGCTATGAGATAAAAGGATTAATTCACCATACTCTAACAGTTCGAGCCTTTAGAGCAAGGGGTTAATTGTCCTACATCATATTATATATGGAAAACAGTGAGGGAGGATATGATGTCTCTTCTGTGGCATAAGTTCAAGGTTTGATCAGTTTGTTGGACCACTTTCTCTGAAATATTAACCCAATGTTCACTTTCCATTGCAGCTGACATGAATGAAATCAGGTTAAAAGTTGTTTTATGTGGCGGGTTTTGATAGGATATGGTGCCACTGGCTACAATTCGTCAGATGCCACAATTCCTTGACTATAATCTTCACTTGAATATTAACCCAATGTTCACTTTCCATTGTACAATTTTTTGGTTAAAAACCGTTCCAAAATAAGAAAAAAATACTATTCCTAAAATATAAAATTGAGCTGAATTTTTGCGACGGTTTTCAACCGTCCCTATTTTTTTGTAACACCCTATTTCAGAAACGGTTTTCAACTGTCCCTAATTTTTTGCGACGCCCAATTTACTCACGGTTGAAAACCGTTCCTAAAAAGTTTTTTCAACCATTCCTAGAGAGGGATTTTGGTGTAGTGTGTGGTCCACCTAAGATTTGAATCTGCTTCATTTTTGGGCTCATGCCATAAAATGATGGGAAAAATGGATGGATGGCTTGACATGGCCTAATTTTCCTCCTGCATTAATCAGACATGCTAATTTAATGCATGTTCTTACTACAGCTCATTCTACGGTCCTTAAGAGCATAGTTTCAAAATCGAAAAATCGACTAATCTTAGGGGACGCTCAAATGCCTGAAATTTTTTTAGTTGTAAACACATTACACCTGAAAAGAGTATCAGGTGTAATTGGTTTACATACTATTTCGTTTTGCTTTTAACTAGTAATTTGTTCACAGGTAAACAGATTGTGTTTGTCTAGCCTGCAAAGTGTTTACAATGAGTAAGTATTTATGCCATAGAAAGACTTGATTTTTTAGGGCCCTAAGAAAGCATTAAAACATGCACACACTAAATGTATTGGATGTCTTCCACCCATCATAGTGGGGCCTAAATGCAATCTAGAAGTTTTTTATGGTGGACATCCCATCCTTCCCTTATGTGGTCCATTTGATAATGGATGAGCTATTTTTTAGGGCCACATGAGAGCATCAAAGGAAGTACTGTAACATCCCGTCTAACCAGAACAGTGCCCTGGAGCCTCTACGTAGGATTTGCCATAGAACCATTCGCTTAAACCACTCGTAGGTGGGGTACCACAAATAAATTAACTTATGATTAGCCCATTAAGGTGGACCAATCTGGTTATGATCAAACTAAATACAGGCCTTCAATCCAGATAGCCCATTTGCACTTAACAACGGCCCGTGCGGGCCATACAGCTGCTAAGGAAGGTCAGAAAAATCTAAAAATTTAGAGAACCACAGATCTCACTGGGCTTATGGTCCATTGCGGACCACGGACTCAGTAGACATCCAAAAATTAATTATCCACGCCGTCCCAACGGCACTTGCCAAGTGCAACTCACCCCAGCCTACTAGACTCTAAATCTGACACTCTTAAATGAAACGGAGATATAAGACATTTCAGCCGTCGAATTTCTTTTAAATTTATGTTGAGGGCCTAAAGTATTTTTCTACCTCCGTCCACAAAATTGGGAACCCGATCGTGTGACGGTGACCGTTGATCGTAAATCGGACCCGTACGATAAAACCCCGCGTCCGTTTGCGTTCAAATTTTGCACGCCCCTTCATCGGGCCATGGAGCACCTATCCTGTAAGTTTCATAGCCAGGGGGCCATAAGAACCGCCCTAACAACTAGAATGGACCTCGTAGGGCCATTTAAAGATCGGAGCCGTACGATGAAACCCCGCGTCCGATCATCGTCAAATTTTGCATAGCCCCTCATCGGGCCATGAGACACCTACACACAAAATTTTGTAGCCCAATGGGTGATAAGGCCACCCTAAAGCTAAAAAAGGGAGTCCTAGAGGGCCATTGAGGGAATTTGTTAAACCTAAGGCCAATGGGCCCAAGTCTAAGAAATAAAGCCCTAAGGCTCTTCCTCTCATAACTCTCACCATCACTCCATCAACCAAAGAGAGTAAAGAGAGAGCAAAGAGAGCAAAGAGAGAAGAAGGAGAGTAAAGGTGAGAGTGAAGGTGGACCATAGATCGAAGTGGAGCCCAAGGGAGTTTCATCTAGCAAACCCCTACCTCTTCTTCAAGAAAACCCTCCACCACAACTGCAAGAACCGCTCCAGCTGATTTTATAGGTAAATTCCTTGTCTCTTTTTCTTGAAACCCTTGTGTGGAGAGGGGATTTGCATGGAGTTCTAACATGCAAGTGCTTTGCCTTAAGGATTCTGGCCAATTGACCCCAAAATCCACACTTTTAGGTCGTTCCCGAGATCTCAACGATCCATAGGTGAGGACTATTATTCTTAAGTGGCCTAGCACCAATTTTAGTATGAATCTAATGATTATGATTACTTGAAGATGTATTTGAAGAATCTAGAGAAAACCTAAGCTAGACCTTACATTTTAGATCCTCGCAATTAACAAGGATTGATTATGGCATGATTGTTGTTCCTCAACATGATTGGGCATGGGTTTGGTGAATGCATGTTCATTATTGCTTGATTCTTGTGTGATGATCCCTTATAGTTTGTATGTTACATTAATCCTTGTTGTATACATGTGCTTACTTAAGTCTTCAGTGTATGATATGCTAGCATTAGCCCTTGTTGCATGTTTGTATTATAAATGGTTTATAGCTCTTGATCTCCTCGCTAACCCCCACCACACATATGCACGTTTATCTTATAATACTGTTAGCATTTAAAATTATAGAAAAATCTGAACTTTCATATTTTAAAGTATGAATGCATGACATCACTTGTGTTAGATGTTAAATTCAGAATTGTTGAAGTGTCATTGATTACCCTCAAATCCCTATGTTAGTCAGGAAACCGAGGTGAGAGTAGGTGGTCCCGTTGGCAGGACTTCCCTGAGGCTACACCGGCGGATTTAGGCGGATGCGAATGAGCGACAGTAGTTAGACTACATGGGTCGCTTATACCCGATGTCGTCCGTCACGTGCTCGCATGGACTCGCCCAGTCTAGTCCACATACTGACTATGTTTGTTAACCCTGTTTGCTCACGCCTGTATGGAACCTAGAACACCCTTCAACCGTTGAAGCCTATCGATAACCAATTGAAACCGATCCACCAACTCATGAGCCGGGCATGGTGAAATGGGACACTATGTTCGAGTTGTCGGCCTACGCTGAGGTGACAAGCCTCCCCGTAGTAACCGTGAGCGATCCTTTTTTTTAGCATTCCCCATGTGCTTGAAGTCGGGAATGGGGAATCCGACGGGATCAAGGATCGCGGGGTCCTGACCTCGCACTTTGAGGGGCCTTGGCCTCGCAACTAGTTGAGGGCATTGATATGTGGGGTGTATCAGTTTTTCCAACCTGCTGGATGAATGAAATTAAATAAGAACTCGGCTAACATTATCATAATTGCATCGCACTAGTTAGGTTGGCGACTTGGCAACTGAGGTCGCGATGAGGGAGTGTTGGTCATACGCGATCGTTAGACGGAGTCGCTCGAGGGAGTGTTGTGGCGAGGTCATGCATCATATTATTTATCATGCATCTGCATTAACAAAATTGTTAGGTCTTTATGGATGCTTGTCTTTCATTAAATTCATAATGAAATTGATGTTTGTTACAACTTAACACTAATAGCACCCACTGAGTTGATCACTCACTCCCACTCTGAGATGGTCTTTTAAAACACCAACCAGACTCTCCCATAGTTGCAGGTGACGCAGAGTACGAGGAGCCTGGCGACGCGAGTCTTGATGAGGAGGACAAGCTGTCCTACTTCCAGCTGATGGGCAGTTCTCCACCAGCCTAGTAGACGGATTTGGATCGTTGGGTGTTGGACTAGCTCATCATTCTTTTTGGATATATTTTTGTGATTTTGTTGGGCAACACCTTGTGCACCCATTCATATTATTTTGAACTTGTATATATTTAGCCTCTTTCATTTCAGTAGACTAGTTGTGGCTGTGCTTCATGTTTCAAGAAATTCCATATTGCGCATCTAAACCTAATTAAATGTAAATTAGTAAAATCGGTTATAAATGATACCCGGGAACTTGGGAGTCGAGTGTATGCACGACTCCCAATTTTCAGGGCGTTATAAGTACATGATGGATAGATTGGATGTATCATAAACATTACGATGGGCCCCACATATCATGAGTGTATATTAACCATGGTGTTTTAACATGTATAATATCTTTTTAATGGTAAAGACTTTACCTGTAATATGTAATATGGCTTTTTATCAGGTTTCATATTACAGTTAAAATTTGTAATCTGTTTACAGCATATAAAGGCTTTACAGGCAAGTACATACATCCAAACAGCTCATGTAATTAGATTACCTATAATTCCTTTACTACTTGAGAACTTTACAAGTATCCAAATGACTCCTTAATGTGTATTCGGCTAGGTTGACTCGAAGGCTCTTACAACTCTTTACTAGAGTTGATATTTAATAATTAAATTAATCACGTTTATAAATATTTAAAAATAATTATATATTCAAAGAGTGTAAAAATAATGAAAAGGGATACAAGTGCATAGTGCTTGGTTTGTTGATTTGAAGCGTTGTTACCGTTATCAGAGGTCATAAGGAATCTTTTCAAGCGAGTTGACTCAGCCAAGTTTCAAGTCAAGTTACTGAGTTTTAGAACTATGCATGAGAGGATTTAGAGATATGTTAAAGCTATTGTCTCGGGCTAATATTTACTCAGCCATGTGATTTGGCTTTACGACCCTTTTCGACCAGGTTGGTGTCTCATTAATTGTAGGTCTAACTCAGTTATTGTATCTTCCTTGTTTCTAATCACATCTTTGTTGATCGAGTGCCTTTAATCTAGTGCAGTGTTGTTTCGTTGATTGAGGAATTCTTAGGTCGACTGAAGCATGTTGTCATGTTTCCGATCGATCGAGATCTGTTTCAGTTGACCGAGAGATTGTTGATCTCTCGGTCAACTAATGGTGCAACTAAATAGAATGTGTAAGTGTAGGTTTTTGTTTCTAATTTCGTGCGGAAGTGTATAAACTGGCTTCTAATTATGAATTAGGGAGAACAAAAGGAGTTTAGTACATTTTCAAGGGTTTTGATTTAGAAGTTCGGGTTTCTCATCTGTAAGTTATTTTATTTCTTGTAACTTTCTATTCATAGTAGATTGTTTGTCACTTGGTATGTGGTTTTTTCCTATAAGAATTTTTCTACATAAAATTTGTATGTTCTTTGCGATTGCTTGAATTTTTCTTTTCCAATTGCATTGTGTGATTCCGTTTGAGGTTGCTTCCACACCTGACAAGCCGTGTTAGTGCTTATCGCGTCCCTAACAAATGGTATCAGAGTGAACGTTGGGTTTTTTAAATTGAATCCAAGACATGACATTAAGGGGATCGAATGTGAAGTTCGAGATAGAAATTCACGGATAAAAATAATTTTGAATTATAAAGGTTGAAGATGAAAGCCCTCCAAATTTAGCAAAAGCTGCAGCAAGCACTCCTTAGTAAATTGAAACATACTGAATCAATGAAAGAAGAGAATAGGGATGAACTTATCAAAGGGCGATTAACACAATATTTCAATTGTGTTTAGCCAATGAAGTCCTTTACAATGTCATTAATGAGATGATTACCACGAGCATATGGGTGAAGTTAGAGAGCATCTGCATGACAAAGTCCCCTTTAATCATATATATTTGAAGAGACAACATTATACTCGGAGGATGGCAGATGGTTAAATCTCTCAAAGCACATCAATACCCTTAACAAACTGATTTGTAAACTAACAAGTATGGAGTTGAAGATCAATGAAGAAGACAAAACCTTAATTTTATTGATGTCTATAAGTATCTAATGAATACTTTGTGTCGTAGTAGGGATATCTTAGACCTTGATACAGTTATCTCATCTATTCAATCAAAGCGGTTTAGAAGAAATAATGGTAGGAAAGGCACTTCTACGAGTGCACTAGTTGCTAAGGGAAGATTGCCTGAGTGAGAGAAGGGTAAGTCGCAATCAAAGTCCAAGTTGAATGACAAAGGGAAGTATTGGAATTATGGTAGGATGGGACATATATGGTAGGATGGGACATATAAAGGACTTTATAAATTCCAGAACTCAGAAGGATAAAAATCAGATGATTCGCCGATGGAGGCCAATTTAGTAAAATCTAATATAGAAATGAGTGGTTGTGATGTACCATTCGTGTCCAAGGTCTATCACTTATACAATGAAAGTAAGAATGAGTAAATTTTGGATAGGGGGCATCATACCTTATGTGTATTCATTGGAGTTGGTTAACCACGTACATCGATTATGATGGTGTAGATAAAACCCATACATTATGTTGGCTCCTCATTGCCCTGTCCATTCCTAGCCAGGGACACAGGAGGAGGTAGTGCCAATCTGCGTCCGCTAATACCAATCCAATTTGGATGGCATGGGCCGTTTGGAGGACCCATCACCAATCGCTCCTTGTAATAAATTACTTTGTTGTGAAGATGCTTTTGCAGAGTCCCGTCTACACAAGAAGAAAATAAATGAGATATGAATACATACAGCTCATTGCATCCACGTGCATAAACAAACAACCCTTTCATCATGCCAATGTGTCAGATGTTCAGGACATCAAAGCTGTGCAAAAAGTGAGCATGACATGAAAACCGTTTGACTTGGAAAATCAGGCCGATTCACTCTTTAATTGAATTACACCTGAACATTGAATCAGACCATGGACAGTTTGACTGACTTGGACAGTTTGTCCTGCTTGAGTATCAGCCCAAACTTGAATTGTCCATGAATGATAGGGCTGCATCATCCCGTATCTGATGCAGAGCGGGTTGTGGACAGTTTCATGGCCAAGATGGATAAAAAAAGGCACGTTCGGAAGTGAAAGTGATCTTGACCGTCCAGATCTTAAAACGGACGTATCTTGCAAACCGGAATGAGTTATTCAGCGTACCATATATGATTTTGGAGTAGGACAAGCTACTTTAGCCACCCAACCTGCTACGTCAGGTTGAGCATGCCGAATTTGCGAAATATCATCATGTCAGCAGTGGATTTCCTATTTTAATTTCATTTTTACTATTTATGGTAAGTTTTAGTTTGAGTATAACTCTTCATTTGTTGGGCTTTAAGAGTTGTGCCCAACATGAAAAGCACTTAGAATAATTAGGAGAATAGTCATGACCACCTATAAATAGTAAGTTTACTATTTATAGTAAGTCACAATTTTTAGGAGTTTTAGTTGTAGTTTAATTCCGAAACTTCTTCCATGGCCTAGTATCCTTATTTAAAGGGTTGTAAACTCATTCATTTGGATTATCAATTAATTTATGAATTTTCTAAAATTTATTTCTATTTTTCTTATTCTTTTCTTCGTGGATTCGAGAAGTCTATGTGATGAGTCACATAAGTTTCATGGATTCGGAGTAGTTATCCCTGAGGAAGAAAGTGATCGGCCTCATCATGTTCAACCCTGCATCAGTATCAGCCCAAAACAACTAGAAACAGAGTGATACAGGGTGTATCGCTGGTGAACAATATGATACCTGACACTGGTTTTAAACAATAGCCAAGAGGTCCATTATCATATTAACCCGCCTTTCAAATGAGGGATTTCAATGAGCTTGGTCAATCACAGCGTGAGCCTGACCGGAACATACAACAAATGTCCGAGTCCCAGACTGGCTAGTTTAGCAATTTTTATGTGTATATTTGTAATCAGGCCTAGTCAGTTGATGAGCTTGATGTTAGCAAAGTCCAAAAACTAATCTGGCCCATCCAATGATAGGCCTAGTTGAAGGGCCTCACCGTTTGGCACTCTTATTTAAAAGGATCATGCTACGGAGGAGATGAGACCATGACAAGGCCTGCCTCGCTTCATGCCTCGCTTCATGTGGACGATCATTTGGATTGGGGTAATTCAAATGTCCATGTATTTTAAACCTATTATCTTTACAATTCCCATGTTTGGAGGACAATGGACATAGAAAATTATGGCTGTAAGAGCCCATGGGTTGTTTTCAGGTAGGTACGTCTAGAGCTGTAGAGAGTCGAACCGAGTTGAGCTTGACACAGCTAGAACTCGGCTCGGCTCGGTTCGGTCAGCAGTTCAGGCCAATTCGAGCCGAGTTCAAACTTATACGGCACTTTCTCAAACACATGAAGTACACCTTCAATCTCTTACAACTTACAAAACAGCAGCAGCAGTTTACAAGTATTTCATCAAACACTTAGTATACTACATCAAAATCAAGATTCAAGGGTAGTTTTATCATATATTGTTTGTTTTTTTAGTAGTGCTTTGTTTCATATCCATATCTTCCTCTGCCGGCCGATCCTATGGAGAATGCATCCACCTGAAACAACACTTCATTTAGTCATTTCATCAAACACTTGGTGGGCAACGTCAATATCAAAATAACCGAGTCACTGAACTAGTTCAATCCGAGTTTGATTCAAGTTGAGGTTCGATCCAAGTCGATTCAAGCTCAGCCAAGCTCGAACTAGACTTGAAATTTCTTCATTCTTCAAAAATCAGCTCGATTCAGCTCAAACTTAGTTTTGAACCGAGTCGAATCGAGCTTTTTCGAGTCGAGTCGAGCGAGTTAACCGAGCTAACTCAGTTCGCGTACAGCTCTAGGTACGTCAAAGGGCTAGCTATGGGGCTTTCGGGCTTGCTCCTTGGACCAGTGTATCTGGCATGAGGGCCAAGCCAGGGCGTCAAATTCAAGCCCATTTATTACCTGAGCCAGGCGTGGGCTGTGAATTGGCAACGTCCAATCCCACCCTATTTACTGTTTTCGATGGCATTTTCTTACTATATCACGACCACAGTTTTTTGTTGTCCATATCACGTGTATGGTCAGGACTAATGATCTTGCACAAAAGTGGGTGAACGTGCAAGTCTCACGACTATCTTTTCTGCCCCATCATGGGCCTGGCCGAGCTGGAGCCTAAGATTTTCTTTTCAGGCCAAGGCTCGGACATACCTGGGTCCATCCGTTGACAGCCCTAGGTTTGGGCTGGGAAGTGTCGAAAGTTACATGGTTCAAACATGCAGAAACAGTTGAACGATAGGAACATTGTATTCTCTGGTATTGCCAATGGTCCAATAATCATACTACAGAGAGCATCCTCACCGTTGATTTGTGGAATTGAATGTGGGTCATTGAGAACTTTCTTTTCAATGATCCACATTCAGCTAACAAAGGTCAGATTCACCTGTTCACCCTAAATTTCTTACTGTGCCCGTCAACTAGACACGGACGGTCTCTATTCTTGGACTATCTCTACATGTGGGCCCAAGCTGGTGTATGGCTCTTTAGAAAGTGGGTGCACTACCAACTCTACCAAGGAGCGGTCGGTGATGGGAAATGACTACTTAACCAACAAGGGAAGTTACCTATACCGGCAGGAGATGTGCCAGATTTCATACGGCATACATGATACAAAATGCCCAAATGGTGGGGCCCACTTTTTATGGAGATTCTCAAACACGGACGCGGATTGGGTACTACCCCACCCGCCGAAGCTACGAACGGACAGGACCCTGAGGAGCCACCCTGATTTACGGGTTTTATCTGCACCGTCCATCCATTGTGCCATATCATTTTACGGTACAAACCAAAAAATGAGGCTTATCCAAGACTCAAGTGGACCACACCAAAGGAAGCAGCAGTGATAATGTCACCTACTGTTGAAACCTTTCTAGGGCCCACCGTGATGGTTAATTCCCATCCACCCTGTTCATAAGGTCACATAGATCTGGATGAAGGGAAGCACAAATACCAGATTGATCCAAAACTTTTGTGGGCCCCAAAAAGTTTTCAACGGTGGTTATTTAATCCTGAATGTGTGGTCCACTTGAGCATTGGAACTGCCTATTTTTGGGATCGTACCTTTTTTAAGGCATGATAAAATGGATGGATGGTGCGGATAAAACCCATACATCACGATGGCCCCTCAGAGCCGCTGTCCGTTCCTGGAGTGAAACCCAATCCGCTTCCCCGAAACACATGACTTCGTCGTTGAACATAGACATTTGCCGTTTTCCATCGAACATCTATTTGAATGCCACCAATTGGATGGTCAGGATCATCCCACAAGTTTGTTTTCGATCTATGTTCCACCGGAAATAGGGCCCGGTTAGATTGGACAATTTATATGAACGTTATGGGCACGGTTAGTAAAAGCCAAAAAGAATTCCAGTTTCAACGAATCCCTGGTAGCCTTTCGCTTTCTAATCTCATAACGTATCACTTATCCAAGTGCGAGGAGGATATGGTCTTTTCCATTGTTTTGACTGGCGCCCACTTCGCGGGCATTAGCTGATCCAGGTTCCCAGAGACAAGGAACTGCATGATCCTCGACCCGGCAATATGAATAATATCCTCGGGCCCTGAGTACATAGAAGTGGGGGCAATGTCTCCATGATCAAAACCATTGATACGATGATCCCAACCATATATAGAGGATGGCTCAAGTTGCGAAGACTGTGGACGCCCAATCGTTTGTCTTTTTAATTTTTTCCACCAAACGTGGGCCATTGATGGATTTCTCTCTGACCATCTATTTTCAGGCGTGTTGGTCGTGTCTGAGGTCTGTGACTTTCTATCAGGTGAGATTCTGCGAAATCGTCTATACTAATGCTACTTATTTATAAACGGTCACAATCTCTCTCAAATGAGGCCATATATGTATTTGGGCCAAAAGTCAATCTAGCCCACTTACACTGATTGTATATGTTCTACCCAGAGGGAGTCGATCGAGGGCCTTTACGTGGCCTACTGTAATGTAGGTGTTTTATTTACGAAATCTATCTGTTTTGTACGACCATTTTAGAATATGAACTACAAAAAAAAGAGACAAATCCAAAGCTTAAGTGAACCACATCACATAATGCAGTGGTAATAAGATGCTCGGGTTGAAACCTTATTAAGGCCCATGATGATATTTTTTTTCCTTCCAACCTATTCACAAGGTCATATAAATATAGCTGAAGGAAATATCAGCTTGATTCAAAACTTATGCATCTCTCAATAAACTTTTAATGGTAGACGATTCAATCCTTAATGTGGTCTACTTGAGCCCTGGATCTGCATCATTTTTTTAGTTCACAAACTAAATTTATCTGCCAAAATGGATGGACGGCTTATGTCAAGTTAGGCCCTGCCAGAACCGAGACCATCGTGGCAGGGGCAGAACGCAGTTCGCATCCACACGTTGGAGTTAAAGACGGTCAGGATAGTATGGCCAACATCTCATATTCACCAAACAAATAGAGCCAACATACAAGGGGAACAGTCCCGATAATTGGGCTAGGTAAGTTCTCAGCCATGCGTTCCGCGAAGAAAACATTAATCTCAAGCGAGCGAGCCACTACATATGCATCCTATGCCCGAGGATAATAACAAAATTCCACACCAACGAACACTTGCGCTCAAACCGCCTTGCATGTCGACCCGCCAATATGCAAAATCTCCTCCTATCGTCTTCACTCTCTGATCTCACCACATCCATCCGTTGATGTCATCCTCTTCTCATAAGAATTAAAAACATCATCTCTCTTCATCCCACTCTCTCCGTTAAAGACGGATTCCAGAAAAGTAAAAAGAGAGAGGAAAGAAAACGGAGATCGTCTCAAATTCCGAAATCCATTTCCCAAGGTGTTCTTTCAATCTCTCCTTCAATGCCGATTTGAATTTCAATTCCCCATTCCGCTCTCCGTTTTCAAGGTCTGATCGAATCTAATCTTATTTCAAATGTTGTATTTTTCCGCCTCGGACTCCTCGATTCCTTTCATTGTTTTTGCATTGAGCGAATCAGCCTATCGAATTCTTTGTTTTGAGAGAAAGACACAATCCGCATGTTTGGATTCTGATTTAGGTCTTTCCAATGGCATTTCCTTCTCTGACTTTGATATTTTTCCAATGGCATTTTCCTCTATGATTTTGATCTTTCTCCAATGGAAATTTCCTTTTCTGTTTTTGATATTTTTGGGCATTTGCATTTCCAATCCCTTTACGGAATGTACATTTGAAAGATTGAGAGCTTGAGTTGGTAATCATCTTCGTTTTGCTTTTACAGGAGCTTGGTGTATTTATTGCGTCTGTTTGATTTGCAGATTTCTAATATTCAGGTACGAGGAGATACAAGTCATGCTGGCTATTAGATCGATTCCGGATCGAATTTGAGTAGAACGATATGAACTCAGATGAATATCTTTGTTTATTTTTGATATTTCAGATTAGTCTTTATTATTATTATTATTATTTTATGCAGTCAACATTTTCAAAGTCGATATGACCTTTTTTTTTATAGACAGTTAATAAATAATCTAATGTGGTATTGGTAGGTCAGAAAAATATAATGGAACAAGAAACCCCCAAAAAAAGAGAAATTGCTGATACAGGGGAAAGCAGAGCATTGCCTTCAATAATACAAGGGGAGAGTTCGGCAGTTCTGGTTCCAGGCGGACTGCTCCATGATAGAGAATGGAATGCGATGGAACCTCCAGGCAGTGAAGATTCGTTGCGATCTTCGAATTGGGATAACGTGACTGAGGCTTCTGAAACTTCTTTGGGAAAGGCCATGGCAGAATTGGATGAGGCTTTGGCTACAGATATGAAATGTGATCCTTGTGAGAGTCTGGAATTGGAGAAACTATCTGCTCAGGGGCTCAGGCAGTCCTCATCATCGGCTAGTTTCAATTCTTCCTCAACTTTCCATGGAGAGAGTGCGGTCTCTTCTCCAATTGGGTCACCGTCAAAACCAAGGAATATGAAGCCTGCGATGCCCAATGTATCGCCGGAGCTCCTCCATTTGGTTGATTCGGCTATAATGGGGAACCCCGGGAGCTTAGAGAGGCTGAGGGGCATAGTCAATGGTAAGGAGGATCTTGGAGGGGAAGAGGAAATTGAATGTGTGTCTTTTTCTGTGGTGGATGCGCTTCTGGCCACAATGGGTGGCGTTGAATGTTTTGATGAGAGTGGAGATAGTTGTCTGCCTACTGTAATGATGAATTCCCGGGCTGCGGTTGTGGCTGGTGAGCTGATTCCTTGGCTTCCTTGGAAGGGAGATTCAGAATGTCACACGTCACCTAGGACACGAATGGTTAGAGGATTGCTGGCAATATTGAGGGCTTGCACAAGAAACAGATCAATGTGCTCATCAGCTGGCCTTCTGGCTGCACTTTTATGGTCGGTGGAGAAGATGTTTCTGCAAGATGTCAATTGGACAGAGAAAATGCTTTGGGATGCTACCCATTTCTGTGATTGTATTCAGCTTTTAGCAACTCATTCCCTCTGTGTGCTTGATCTGCATAGGTGGCTTCAGATGATCAAGAGGACACTTTCCACAGTATGGGCAGCACATCTGATGCTTGCATTGGAGAAGGCTATGGGAGGGATGGAAACGAGGGGCCCGGCATGCACTTTTGAGTTTGATGGTGAAACTTCTGGCTTGCTTGGCCCGGGTGACAGCCGCTGGCCATTTGCTAATGGGTTTGCATTTGCAACATGGATATATGTAGAATCATTCTCGGACATTCATAATACTGAGACAACTGCTGCTGCGATAGCTGCTGCTGCGGCGGCCAGAGCTGGAAAATCCTCAACTATCTCTGCTGCAGCCGCAGTAAGTATGCTTACTGGTGAAAGTACCGCGCACATGCCACGGCTGTTTAGTTTCATGTCTGCTGATAACCAGGGCATGGAGGCATATTTTCATGCACAGTTTTTAGCAGTGGAATGTGGTGGTGGCAGGGGCAAGAAATCTTCTTTGCATTTCACTTACACATTCAAACCACAATGCTGGTACTTTATCGGTCTAGAGCACACATGCAAAAATGGTCTGCTTGGGAAACAAGAAAGTGAATTGAGATTGTATATTGATGGCTCTTTATATGAAAGCTTTCCATTTGAGTTCCCTCGGATATCCAAACCTCTTGCATTTTGCTGCATTGGGACAAACCGTCCTCCTGCCATGGCTGGTTCACAGCGCCGTCGCCGTCACTGTCCACTATTTGCTGAAATGGGGCCCATTTATATCTTCAAGGAGCCGATTGGTCCAGAGTTGATGTCTCGTTTGGCTTCTAGGGGAGGCGATGTTCTGCCTTCTTTTGGCAATGGTGCGGGCTTGCCATGGTTGGCAACAAATGACCATGTGAGGGGCTTGGCCGCAGAAAGTTTGTCACTGGATGAAGAAATTGGAGGATGCCTTCACCTTCTCTACCACCCCAATTTGCTCAGTGGGCGCTTCTGTCCTGATGCTTCTCCTTCTGGTGCAGCAGGTTGGCAAGAGTACCCCCATATTAAACTTTTCAAAGATACTATTTTGTCAATATGCTAATTCTGCAAGTTATTGTTTTATTTCTTCTCTCACGGACAATCAGAGGAGCTTGCATAAACTCTCCCAGGTTTCAAGAGTGTGTCCATTACCACAATTTCGGCCTTTTGACTGTTGCTTGCCTTTTGGAAACTTACTATCTCTTTCAGTCTTGAATTAGATTACATGGGTTTTATTCGTAAGTATTGTGGTTTGTTCTAAAACTCTGTAGTTTACTGCATCCCCATTAATAATTGGGGTCGGTTTCTCAGAGTAAACCTAATAACAACAACAACAACAACAACTCTAACCAGCTCCTGTCTACTGTCTGTGATGTACATGTCCCTTTATTCTGCCTGTAATGTATATTTTCTCATTCATCGGTGTCCTTTAGGATGATTGAGATAACCTTTTGTGCTTCATGTTCTTCAATGCAATCTATTTTCTTCTTTTAAATTAGGAACTAAAGTTTGTTGGCAGGATGATAGCATGTGCGTGGATCTCTCACACAAGAACGACTCTTGGGGTTTAGCCTGTTTTTTCCTTCAACAAAAACCATGGGAATGGATTGATGATCTTTATATATTGGAATTGATGTAGAGGCTAGGGAAAAGAGAGTATCTAAGTGTAACCATCACCAGACTGACACAATAATGTTATTAATACAAAGGTGACCACAATGGTACTCCACAGGACTACATAAACAGTACAATGAAATGAGCCAAAAAACACTATAGTACATTGCATGACTACAAAAATATGTCTACACTCCGCTCTCAACTTGGAGTGCAAATGTCAATCATGGCTGATTCTCTGATTGCCCTTTTACCAGCAAACCACTTTGTGTCTTTGATTGTCACGAACAGTCTCTCTGACAAGTAACAAACAAATCAGGGTTCTAAAATCAATCAACTGTAAAGGTTAACTGACAATCACCATCATCATCTAATCCTTGTCCAACTAATTGGGGTTGGTTTGGTTAACTGACAAAATATGGCTCTTAAATCAGGTTTGGATATGGAGCTATAAACTGTGCCACTAGTAAGATAATCTGAACAAACTTTCTTCTAGTTGTAGTCATTGTTTGAATTATCTCCGATATTATCATTATCTTCAGCTTGGCGATACCGATAACACCGGTAGTATTAGAAATTCCAAGCACCAACAATGTATTGCTAAGTACTGCCAACGAATCGATATTGCCAATATTTTCAATTGTGTAAATTCCAGGCGTAGCTTGTATTACTAATGTACCAATATCGCCAATGTATCACCAATATTTTCAACTGTGTAAATTATAAGTGACGCTTGTATCACGAGTGCATTGGCGATATTCCAATAATATTGCCAATGTAGTGATATCACAAAAAGTTTGTTTATTAAAAAAAAATCTATTTCAATTTTTTTTATGAATGCATTTTTGTATGCAGTTTTCAATTTATCATTGCTAATATTGATAATATCTCAATATTATCATTATTGCAACATGCGCGATATCAAGACCACAATCTTTTGTTTCCTTTCCTGTTGTTGATGATTTCTTTCCAAATATCATGAGTTGTCGATATTCTGCAATATCGATGGAAGTTTGGATGGAAGGTTGGATGGATGGGATGGTTAGCAAAGCCTGCAAATGGTTCTTACGATGACACACATGCTTTTAAGCCCCCATTAAATGGAAACTTATTGTGTATACATTATTTTTATAATTTTTTTAATTCCTTAGTATGAAAATATGTGTATTTTAGCATCTCCTGAAGTTTCACTGAAAATTCTATCATTTTCCCCATGTTTTCTCGCATTTCTGGTTATCAGCGATATTATCAGCAATATCGATATTGTTTCCGTATCCCTGACCAGCGAAACTTGTAGTGATACCGATACTTCGAACGTTGGTTGTAGTATAAATTGATCTTACCATTCTCTTCAGAGGATTTTATTTTGCTTATTATTATTATTATTATTTTAATATCCATGTAAATGAGCAATAGATTTGCCATAATACTTGGCATTAAATAATAGCTTCATGAAAGAGCAAAGCATGTAATGCTGTATTATCACAACATAAGACAGGATGCTGTAACAAATGTCTAAGTCTAATGTAAATGTATTCCTAGCAATGCATATATCTATAGATGGTTATTTAGGAGAAACCTCCTACAAAAAAATGATTAAGGTAATCAATAAATGCTGTAAATGGTCGATCTTTATTCAATCTGGAGAGTATGGGTTGGTCATGTAAATGTTTCTTTTTGGTTCTAAATGGTTAGGTTCTTTGGTTTCTATAGTCCCATGCTGGGATCGTCCAAGAGTCTATTTCTTATGGTCACTCAGATCTAGACTTAGTCCATAGCTTGAAGTTCCTGCAATCACATTCGCTTGCAAGAAAGAAAGTTGTCATAAAAAATTCCTATAAAGTACTCACAGACAAGCTTATTAAGAAATTGCTTCTATACCCATTGCCACTAGATAATGGTTGTCCATGGTAAAAGTTGTTCATGCTAGTGCTTACTATATCGATATTGCGTTACGTATCACACCTTTGGGATACAAATACGTATTGGTTATCGCACGGTATTGGGTAATGTATCGCACTTTTTGGGAAATATAGGGAAACATTAAGAAATTGGCCGAATTTTTCAATGAAACTTAAGGGATTGTTAAAAAAGACCTTAATACACACTTTTAAATCATAACATCACCAAAAAAAAAAGTGCACATAATAGTTTTCATTTGTATAGGGTCCTAAGCTATGCATTGTCTCACCGAACTGATGCAACTATATTCATGCATGTTTGATTTTGTGTTTAGAGTGTAAGATTGCAACCAATTTGGAAGATTTGGGGAAATTTTTTATTTTTTTTCCAATCTCCCCCAAATCGGACCACCTACCCTCAAATGTTGAAATTGAATATTCAAATCCTTGATTTTTCATGCAAAACATTAAGAATCAAGAATTGCTAACCTTTCAACAGTGATTTTATAGGATTTACATGAAAAGGGGATTGAAATGCAAAAACACTCACTGAATGAGAACCAGCCTCAAATCCAGAAAAATCATGATTCCGCTTTTAAATCTACATTTTTCTCCCAAAAGATTGCAAAGGACAGACCCGAAATCCACCTACAATCTCTTTAGAAGAGAGAAGATTGAAAGCAAAAGTGATAAAAAAAAAAAATAAAAGAGGAGTTAGAAGGGGTTTTTGGAGGAAGTCCCTGTGGTTCCTGTTTGGTGTCGACGATATCATCAATACAAAGAAATTTTTTAAAGGAAAGATCGCCGATATCTCGCGATATATTGTGATATTGGTGATGCATTGTGATACTCTGGCAATACATTGTGATGCATTGACTGATATCAGGGAATTGGTACATTCCAGGCAGGTTTTATATTGACCACGTGCGATACCGGTAATATCGGCCAATATTATTGATATTGTAAACATTGGTTCACGCTACTTGTGTTAATGCCACGCACATTGGTACTGTTTGTGAGACGTGGCTTCTGTGCTGTCATAAAGGAAGGACAGTTTTAGCTAGCTAAGGATGTCTTCACATTTTAACCCCTGGAGCTAGGGTACATTCTGATACCTGACATTGTCTGGATTATGTGCTCTCCCTAATGGCATATTGTGTAACAACTTACAATTCATCATTACCATTGATTGATGAATTGTGAGGCATTTTGGCTGACATGCATCCTTCTTTATACATCATTTGGTGCCTTGCCTATATGTGGTGTCTGTACTGTATCAGATGGTAGCTTTGAGATATAACCTGCCTCTTCATTTTTGGGCTGAATGAATGTCGCAAACTCAAGTTATAGTTCTGCATCTTCTATATGATTTTCAGGAAGTGTTTTTGTTTCAGTTGTTTGAAACTGATATGTTGTAATGTTTCAGGAACTCAGCGAAGATCTGCCGAGGTTCTTGGGCAGGTTCACATTGCTGCTCGGATACGGCCGGCAGAGTCTTTGTGGGCCTTGGCTTATGGTGGTCCAATGTCTTTACTTCCCCTGGCAGTAAGCAACGTACAAAAAGAAACATTGGAACCGCAGCATGGAGATTTTCATTTGTCTCTGGCCACAGCTTCACTGTCTGCTCCAATATTCAGAATTATTTCCATGGCTATTCAACATCCTGGAAATAATGAGGAGTTGTGTCGCACTCGAGGGCCTGAAGTTTTGTCTGTAGTTTTGCACTATCTTGTGCGAACTCTGTCTATATTGGCTCCTGGAAAGCAAAATGCACTTAGAGATGAGGAACTTGTTGCAGCTGTTGTGTCTCTATGTCAGTCTCAGAGAAGTAATCATACACTAAAAGTTCATCTTTTACGTTCTCTGCTTTTGGATTTGAAGATTTGGAGTTTATGCAACTATGGACTACAGAAGAAGCTTATGTCTTCACTTTCAGACATGGTTTTCACAGAGTCATCTGCAATGCGGGATGCTAACGCAGTGCAGATGCTTCTTGATGGCTGTAGGAGATGCTATTGGATCATTCGTGAAACAGACTCTGTTGACACATTTACACTGCATGAGGCACCACGGCCCATGGGTAAAGTGAATGCTCTGCTTGATGAGCTATTAGTGGTTCTTGAACTTCTAGTGGGAGCAGCATCTCCTTCGCTGGCCGTTGATGATCTCCACAATTTGAATGGGTTCATGGTTGACTGTCCACAACCTAATCAGGTAGCCATGTTTACATTGCCTACTAGAGTTATTTCTTAGCTGACATAATATGTTTGATACATATTCTCTTGTTTGACATGAGGTTGACTGGATTTCAGGACTCTTTGGTATTCTCTTGTTTCTAACTATATTATTGCCTTTCTTGTTCATATTTACCGAGTGAAAACATGATTTTTGAATGCTGAAGTGTCAACAAATGTATTGTGGTGTTTAATTGTACCTGGTCACAGCACCTTTAAATTTTATTTTTTTTTCTCTAGCGATAGAATTTTCTTGACTCACTGTGTTTCATCTGACCAGTTTGTAGACCTATCATGTTTAGAGATTAATAGGAATATTGTTCATAAAATCTTTGTTTGTTGGAGAGATGATTTGTGGTTGAGGCTATATTCTTCAAGGTCTGGATCTGTATGTTTCCTTAACCTGAAATTAGAGTAAGCTCTGTTGTGCATGCTTAGAGCTTTTTAGGAATATTGTTCGTAAAATCTTTGTTTTTTAGAGATGATTTGTGCTTGAGGCTTATAACTTTTAAGGTCTGGATCCATATGTTTCCTGAATCTGAAATTAGACCAACCCCTGTTACGGCTGCTTCTACAATCTTTTCATTGACAAAATCATTATTTCTTAGCCTTGTCCCAGCTATTTGTTGTCACTTTGAATCTCATAGCTATCACAAACACATATATATGATATGCTAATTTCGACAAGTGCTTAATGAAGTCCTGTCTTTATTTTGTTTCTTTGGTATTTTTGTGTTAGAAAGGATTTCAGATAGATGTTTGTTTCCAGGTTGCCAGGGTGTTGCACCTAATCTACAGGTTAGTGGTACAAAAAAATATATCCAAGGCTCAAATATTCGCAGAGTCATTTATTTCTTCTGGAGGGATAGAAACGCTTCTTGTCCTTCTGCAGAGAGAAGCAAAAGCTGGTAATCACTTAATTTTAGAAAATTCCAGCATAAAGTGTGCTGAAAACATATCAGTTCAAGGATCTGGACTGGACCCATGTAATGTTCAAGATAGAAGTGAGCCTGGATCTCTTGAGGAAAAGGTATCTCTTTCTCATGAAGGTTCTCAATTGCAACATTCCGGTAGTGGTGATAACTCCTCTATGATTTCCTTGCGCACAAATATAGAGAGAATGTTATCGTCTGAAAATCTTTTTACGAGGTATTTGGGTGATGTCGGCTTCTCAACAAGCCCTGAAAGTGCTAGCAACAACATTTATAGTGTTGACAATGATGATGGGATTGTTGTCGGGATAATCTGTCTGTTGGGTGCATTAGTGAGATCAGGCCATCTGAAATTTGGAGCAAATGCTGCATCTCCATATCTGCCTAGCATTCTCGATATGCCTGATGACGGTAGTACCATGTTTTCCGATAAAGTTTCTCTGCTACTCTTTGCTTTACAGAAAGCTTTTCAGGCAGCACCACAGAGGCTTATGACTGCCAACGTATACATGGCTTTACTGGGGGCAACGGTATGGCTAAATTTTGATTTTCTTTTTTCAATATTTCATTTTTCCCTTCCATATGATTTTCTTTGAAATTTCTGTAGTCCATTAATTAGCTCCTTCATGTACATTTCTAGTGGAATCTGCATTACATTCAGCGGTGGTAACATATCTTGGAAGTTTCTTTTGCATATGAATGGGAGCACTCCGGCTGGATCTGAGCACCATTTAACAACTGTTGACTGTGATGCTAGTGTCTTTTCTCCCACTGAATATTTCATAGACTGCTTTCAATCTTTAGTTGTGGGGATTCAGTTCTATGTTTACTTTCTCATGATCATAAATTGATTTATACTTTATGACATTCAGGGTTATGCATTGAAGTTTAGAGTTTTCAATATATGTATGGACAAACACGACATTTTTTTCAATGCTTTACTCAGTCCAATTCAGAGTTTTCCTTCACTCACTGTCACATCTATGTTTTTTTTTTTTTTTTTTTTTTTAACTGCACATCTATGTAATTGTGTTATGTTTAGATTGTTCCTTCTGTTTGTAAATTATGATTTGATCATCGGTAAAACTTCCATTTGCCTTTGTTAAGTTGCACAGACTCGCAGTAAGCTATGATTTGATCATCGACAAGAAGTTCCATTTTCCTTTCTTAAGTTGCACAAACTCGCAGTAATTGCTTTTCCTAATTTCATTGCTGTTGTTGTCATCATCATCTAAGTCTCCTATCAATTGGGAGAAGATTGTGACCATTACAAGTGGAGGGGTATTCAATAAGAGCTCCTACCTACTTGGGCTGCAAAGTGAAATCCAGGGCAGTGGGGTTTTATGTGTACTATTGACAAGATAACCTTGCTTCATTATAGAGACTGAGTTTAACCATGTACTGCATGAAGCAAATGACATTGCCAACCTTTTAGCTAGAGACGGGGAATTTATCCTCTTTGTGTACTGATTGACGAATCTCTGCATCTACCTTAGTTCGTATGTCTTTCTAATCTTAGTAAGGATTTATGACTAATAAAAAAAGAGTGGTAACTATAGAAATTATCTATGTGATGAAGACATGTTACTTATTGAAATTCGCTGTCTTGGCTCATGTCTTTGTCTCCATTCCAATGCTTTTGGATGCTGTTCGTATAGAAAACTATTTTTTATGCTTAATTATTATTATCTTATATTTCAGAGTTACCTTTTGAGTATACATAATTGAATTCTAGTTTTATGTCTATTGTTATCATTACTGTTATTTGATTTTTTTACTTAGAGTTAATTACAAATTTAAAATATACTATTCATCATCATTATAGTCTTCCCCTAACTATTTAGGTTCAGCTTTACAATCATCACCATGATCATAATCATCTTAGCCTTTCACCCACTAATGGGGTTGGCTTTTAAATGGTTGACTCACATAACTTTTGCAGTTTAAAATTAAAATATAATACTTTTTGAGGAACGCTCAAGCACAATGGGGTGTACTTATAAGTACACCCTGGTACTTTTAGATATGTGGATTGTCTGTCCAATCATTAACCTGGACCATCCATTATGTTTATCTAACTCTTCATGGTCCACCTTGAGAAATACTTAGTGATCAAAGGATCCTCTCCATCCAACCAATGCCTACAATGGTTTCTATCATCTACACGAAAAAAAGGTCCAATTGTCAAATTGAACCATCTTTTTGGAAGGAGCCACTTTAGATAGCTCGTGCCTACAAAATCATTTTCATTAGATAATCATAACCATCCCATAAATCATTTTCATTAGATAATCATAACCATCCCATCTGTGTCCTGGAAAGTTGATATTTATGGAAAATTTGATTGCATTTTGTTGGTTAGGATCATTTGATCAATATGAATTTTTCATTATCCATGACAGTTATCCTGAACCTAATGCACTGTCTAGGTCAACAGCTGGACAGTCCAGATGTTTAAAAACACTGGGATGCAGTTAAAGCTTCAGTACACCTAGGTGTACTTGAGAATTCCTCATATTATTAGGATTATTTGTACAGACATGGTGAGTTTTAAGGCCAAGTGTCAGTGTCCAAGTTGCATCGGTCATTACATAATAGTTGGGCTATGTTATTGTGATTAATCCCAAGCATGATGAGCTTATTATGCACTTCTATGGTAAAACTATGGTGTTACCGAGTTTACCGTGACAAAACTATGGTGTTACCGAGTTTACCGTGACGTTTACTTCCTTGATTACTCTAGAGTTAGATATTGTAAACCATTAGGTAGGCATGTGAACAATTTTACTTAAGGGATCTCAATTATCTTTCATCTCTAACAATTTTTGTATTTCCATTTATAAAGCAGGTGGTTACTTATATAGTGCTGTAAATATATTTTGTGATATAACTCTTTGATTTGGTTACTGTCTTGGGCCTTTTTTCATCTTGATGATAATGACATACTGGAAGCATCCATTGTCTGCTCAGTTTTTGGGAAACCGATATTTCCAGGAACTTTTTATTAATTTCTCTGTAAGGGTATAATCAGGTGATTTTCCTTTTGTTGTTAGACACACATAGTACGCACACCCACACACTCAGGGACACCCACACATATACATATATTGTGATGGATTTTTTTATTTTCATTTTGTTTCTACTCTCTTGCTTTGTTTTGATTTTAGTGTTTGCTTCTGTCCAGTTCTTTCTGTGTTTCTTATGTTGAAAGAATGTTCTGGACTTTTAAATAATGCTTTGATCAATCCTACGGGACTCAGGTCTATTATGTGATTATTCATGCTTCACTGATTTCGACTTACATATCTGGGCTTTATTTAGAGAAATCATCTTTCTTCTAAGCCATTTCCTTTCATGTCACATTTTGCCTTACAGATTAACAATTCTTCAAAGGAGGATGGCCTAAAACTTTATGATTCTGCTCAACACTTCGAACACGTTCAGCTTTTTCTAGTTCTTCTTCGTTCACTTCCATATGCATCGAGTTCATTTCAATTTCAGGCCATACAGGTAGAGCCTTTCAAGCTTTCAAGTCTTTTATTTCAAACCTTTTTTTTCATTATGAAAGTTGAGTGCATGCTTACAAATTATTCTGCATGGTTATGTGTGTGTGTGTGTGTGTCAATATTTTGCATGGATATATTGACTGGCATATGCATAAAAGACATGTATTGGCTACATGTACAAATAAATCTATATAACACTTTTTAAGCACCCCAACAAAAAAGCAGTCCTGTGCTTATGCTACATGTATTTTGTTAGTCTGAGTTATGGTGGATAAAGATTTTACAAACATGACTTATAAGCAGCCGCATGCATTAGGAGGAGTGAAGTTTCTAAAGGCCAATATCTTATAGACCCTACAGGATAAACATCTCATCAAACCGTGTTTTCAAAGTCATTTCCTCAGTAGATAGATTTGATTATGCATCTCTTGGAGTATCTGTTTTCTCGAAGAAACCAAATGCATATCAAAACAGCTTTCCAAGTAGATAATGCTTTCAGTTCTTGCTTCCATTATGATTATCTATGGTTCATTTTCCTCAAAATACCATAAAGGTGTATGTAGGTGTTAAACTCAAGAGACTATATCATGGAAGACATGGAGAGCAAGTAAAGAGAGAAAAGAAGAGACTCTCTCTCTCTCTCTCTCTCTCTCTCTCTCTCTCTCTCTCTCTCTCTCTCTCTCTACTATTATTTATGGACTATTTGTTACAACTGATAATCTCAAAATATATGCAAATGAAATCTAAAAGATGCACCATTATCTCTAAGGATGTGGTGCAGAACAAGACAACTAAATATATGTGTACTCTCATAGTCAAATACACTATAATGCACAAACACCGAAGACTATGTACTCTAGCACTCCCCCTCAAGCTGCAGCATGTATATCATGCATGCCAAGCTTGCTGATGATTTTGGAGACTATAAGAGAGGTTAACTACTCTTTTGGTCATTGAGGTTGCTAGGATTTGACTCATAGGCACTTCTTGTGGCTAGGATGTGAGTTATGAGCATTTTTTTGTGGCTGCAAAGGATTGATCGCTCTTTTGGTGGTTTGTTGTATTATGCGGTTACACATCTAGTGGCTATATGACTTTCTGGCAGCACTTCCAGTGGCTGGATGATGATCCAATAACACTTCTAGTGGCTAGACGATGTTTCAGCAGCAATTCTAGTGTTTGGATGATGATCTGACAACACTTTTAGTGGTTGCTGATACACAACAAGGCTCTTTTTATTTCTAGGCAGATCTAGAGAGGCCATTAAATCTTCCTGAGGGAGAGCCCTTTATAGCGTCATGACAGGGTTGTAAAAAAGAAAAAGAGAGAGAGAGAGAGAGAGAGGAGTAAAAGAAGAAAAAAAAGAAAACGAGAGACTATTTTCTTCATATTTGTCTCCCTCTACTCGCTCTTATTTATAGACATTTGTTACAACTGATAAGCTCAAAATAAATGCAAATGAAATCTAAAAGATATATCACTGTCTCCGAGGATATGGTGCACAACAAGACAGCTAAATATACGTGTACCAGTCTTTTAAATAACTTTTCTATGTAGCGTGTGGCTTACATTACGTAGCATAGCTTAGCCTTAACACCACGTAGCTCATGAAAATAGCTCAAGTCACGTCTAGCCTATGCCACATGCTAATTTTGCATATGTTACACACTACATAGCCTATGATACACACTGCATGGCTTACACTACATAGCCTATGATACACGCTGCATGGCTTACATACAAATTAGTTTTCACCAAAACATTAAATCAATTAATATTTATAACAATTTGTTACATTTTTCATTTTTCATGACAAATAGTTAATCTGTTCAATGATTTTAGTAAAATAATATTAGTC
The DNA here is from genome assembly GCF_029962835.1 of Magnolia sinica. NCBI lineage: Eukaryota > Viridiplantae > Streptophyta > Magnoliopsida > Magnoliales > Magnoliaceae > Magnolia > Magnolia sinica. The sequence continues at coordinate 17,998,162 of NC_080578.1, read as the reverse complement.
TTAAATTAGTTAGGTTGCTCTTTCTTTGATCTATGACTATTTTTCCTAATATTTTAGGTTGTGTTTGGTGCACTGTATGTTATTAAATTTCATTATTAATTAGACTAATTTAGTGGAAAATATCATGAAATTTCATGATATTTGGCACAACCAAGCACAACCTTAACTAAAATGCTAGAAGTAGCATATAGCTTATGCTACATGCTATGTGGCTTAAGCCTTGCACTTTAGAGGGGTGAATGCTACACCGCATGCTATTTGCTATTTAAGACACTGATGTGTACTTTCACACTTAAATACATTGCAATGCACATACACCCAAGACTATGTACTCTATCAATAGGTAAGCAAGGGTAGTTATTTATTAGTTTGTCATGAAATGTTGATTGAGAAATGCTAAATTTTTCTTTGAGAATTTGTTATTTGATGCTCATAACATATATAAACTATTACTGATGCAGGACAATTAACCACTTGCTCTAAAAGCTCGAACTAATAGAGCATGGCGAATTAATCCCTTTATCTCATAGCCCAGGCCCCAAATCCATGGGTTAGGTCATCGGTCGAACCCTACTAGTGGGCCCTAAAAATATGGGTTCCGCGGGCCGCCCACCTCGAGTGTGCCCCTGCATCCCACAGGCCAACCCACTCAAGCCCGGTGTGAAAATGCCCCCGCATTAATCATCCCCCGGTGAGGAGTCTCGAACACAAGACATCCCGCTCTTATACCAATTTGATGCAGGACAATTAATCACTTGCTCTACAGGCTCGAACTGATAAAGCGTGGCGAATTAATCCATTTATCTCATAGCCTAGGCCCCAAATCCATGGGTTAGGTCATCAGCCAAACCCTCCTCATGGGCCCCAAATCCATGGGTTCTGTGGGCCGCCCACCCCGAGTGTGCCCCTGCATCCCACAGGCCACCAACCCACTCGAGCCTTGGGCGAAAATGCCCCCGCATTAATTACCTATTTTTTGTTCTTTGATTCTTTCTACATGCTTTTAGATGCTTGAACAAGATTTGGTCATGTGAAAACGCATGAAAAGAGATGATCTAATGGGAATTATGGAAGAAAGAAGAGAAAAGAAGAGAAAGGAAGGAGAGAGAGAGAGAGAGAGAGAGAGAGAGAGAGAGAGAGAGAGAGAGAGAGAGAGAGAAGAAGAAGAAGAAGAAGAAGAAGAAGAAGAAGAAGAAGAGGAAGAAGAAGAAGAAGAAGAGAGTGGATTGATCGCCACAATGTATAATCTGCATCTGAATAATTCTGGAGATGACCATGAGATCTATACAGGATACCTTTCCTAAGTAAACACAACCTGAGGATTCTTATAATTGTTGCTAAATGTGAAGCTCCTGGACTTTGGATAAATTGACTAACCATGTCAATAGAAAATGCGATGCTAGTCATTTAACGCTCAAATAAACGAGCTTGCTAACGAGTTAACTATACATGCCAGGGTCTGTCAAAAACTCTCCTTGCGCTCAAGTTTGAGATATTGGTGTATTTACAGGCTTGGTGCCTAGCATACCTCTCTCTTCCAATAAGTCACAAACATATTTCCTTTAACATATATTTACTCCAACTTTATACCTCGCCACTTTGATGCATAAATTTTTTTGAAGATGACCAAAATCTTTGATTTGAAACTAAGATTAAAGATACGAATTCAGTTTCTCAATACCCTTTAAGTCATCACTGGTCATTATAATATCATTGACATACACAACAAGTACAATATAGTCAAATGCGGTATGCTTTAAGAAAACAGAGTGATCTACTTTACTCTTCAATCCATATGATACCGCCACAATGTTAAACTTCTCAGACTAGACTCTTAGCAACTGCTTCAATCCATATATATACTTATTTAGTTTGCACACTTTAGAAAACTCCCCCTAAGCAACATACCCAAGACGTTGCTCCATATAAACCCTTTTGTGTAATTCTCTATGCAAAAATGCATTCTTTACATCTAGCTGATAGTTGGGTCAATCATTATTTGTAGTTACTAATATAACAACCTTTTTTTTTTTTTTTTTTTTTTTTTTAAAAAAAAAAGTGGACTCTTGCCACGAGAAATTCATTCAAATTTGAAGATGAAACTACACATTCGAGCAGGTCCCAACAAAAAAATAAGGACCATGCCTATCATATACACCCCAACAAAACAGGCACCCTGTGCCAGAAAATCCCAAGACCGCCTACCTAGTAGAGCTACACGTGGTGCTCCTAACGGAATTTCTGAGCGCCCCTAAGCCGATTTTATCTAACCTATATAGGCCCCTGATGTAGTTTGGGAGAGCATTCACGTTGTCATACACCGTATCAATCTGGCTCATAGCTCCTGCCTTTGCTAATCCATCAGCTGGGTCGTTCCCTTCTCTCGGGATCAGGGAAAAGGCAAAGGTACACCTGTTCTTCAAAGAGGAGATCCGAGTCCACCAATATATCCATCGCCAGGTCGGTGAGGACCTCCCATTGAAGATATCAGCTGCACATTCCGAATCTGATTCAAGCAGAATGTGATCATAACCAAAATTTGCACATAGAACCATCGCATCATACAGAGCGCGGAGTTCCGCTCTGTTATTTGTACCTGTCCCGTACGCATCAGAGAACGCAAAAAGGAAAGACCCAGCTAGGTCCCTGCAAATGCCGCCTCCCCTAGAGGGCCCAGGATTACCAAGGGCTGACCCGTCCACGTTTACCTTCACCCATCCTGCGGTTGGTCTGGACCATTTAACAATCTGAGACATCATAGTAACAGTGGGCCTAACCGAAATGCCTAGACTGTGGAGGAGGGAGTTAACAGAAATGGAGGTGGGCCTGGTGGCAGGGAGGTTGATCTTTAAATTTGCCAACCACCATTTAACTCGAGCCACAACTTTACCCACCATGGGGCTAATCCCATCGAACCTGGCTGCATTCCTGGCTTTCCAAAGTTCCCATAAAACCAAGCAGGGCGTGATGCGACGTAATCTGGAAGATGAAATGTGTGGGAGCTGAACATTCCACCATGAGTTGAGCCTGTCGCTGACTAAAGCTTGGGTGCGGATATGGAGATTGAATAGAGTGTTGAACATTGCCCAAACCTTTACCGCTAGTGCTCCAGATAAGAAAAGATGAGAGATAGTTTCTGGTTGCGGGGTGAACTCATCATGACCTTCGCAGCATATGCATTTTGACGCCAAAGAAACGCCTTTTTTTTGGACTTTAACATCGACTGGGGAGGCTCCCAGGATCAGCCGCCAGATGAAAATAGAGATTTTCAGCGGGATGTCAACACTCCAATTCTTCTCACCCCATGATTTTTCCTACCCTATGGACCTGCAGATACTCCAACTAGATTTAACTGAAAAATAGCCCGTGCGGTCGAGTGGCCAGAACAATTGATCAGGCTCTTCGGAGATGCAGAAGCCCCCTGCGTTGATATGCTCAGCTACCTCAACCGAGAGGAGGCTGACAGCGGGAGAGCACGTGTGAAGCCCGTCATGGTGGAGCACCTCCCGAATTTTGAGCTGATCGAGCTGCTGGGGAATAGCGTGGGGGATGCAGTCAGCGAGTGGTCCAAGACCCGTCTAGTTACAGTACCAAAAACTGAGATCGCCCCGCCCCACATGCCATTGAGCAGAAGAGGCAATCAAAGGAGAAAGTCTCACAATCTGTCTCCAAAGTGGCGAAGCGAACGCAGGAAGGTTGAAATCAGTTGTGCCAGATCCATATTTGGAGTGAACAAAATCTACCCAAAGACTTGAGCCATTTCTGTTAGCCACCGCCCAGGCCATCTTTAGTCGGAAAGCTTTCAAGACCTCCTTTAATCTCCTGATCCCCAACCCACCTTCCAGCTTTGGTTGGGCCACTTTATCCCAGCTCAGCCAATGGAACTTCCTCTTACCTTCATGCCATCCCCAGAAAAAGTTGGCGATTTTTGCTTCTATCGTTGCCAACACTTGGGAGGGGATCGTAGTGGCCGCCATTGTGTGGATTAGGATGCTGCAGAGCACATGATTAATGAGAGTATAACGACCTACTTGTGAAAGGAACCTAGCAGACCAACCCTGAATTTTTGCCTCAATTTTTTCCACAAGAGGCCAGTACAAGGAGCACCTGATTCTGCCAGCTACAAGCGGAACTCCGAGGTACGTAAACGAGGCAGTAGAAGTAGGAATCCCCAGAATTCTCTCAATGGTCCTAGATCTGCTCGACAGGAGGGACGAGGAATGGTAAACGCAACTCTTCATATAGTTGATCTTCTGACCCGAGAGGGACTGGTAGGAGGCCAGGAATTCAACCACGGCTTTTAACCACTGCACTACCACCATTGAGAAAGAGAATTGTGTCGTCCGCGTAGAGCTGATGGGTCACGAGCTTATATCCTTGCTTAAGCTTGAAAGGAGAGCGGCGCCCGGTAGACACGAGGTTGGAGAAACCTCTGCTAAGCACTTCAGAGGCGAGGATGAATAGACTGGGGGAAAGCGGGTCACCTTGGCGCAGACCTCGGGACGACTTGAAGAAGCCAACCCCTTCGCCATTAATGAGGACCGAGAACCAACTATTATTCCAACATTTCTCAATCATATTAATCCAGCAAGCGCTGAAGCCGAATCGGAGGAGGACCTGCTTAAGAAAGTCCCATTCAATCCTTTCATAAGCCTTTTCCATATCTAATTTCAGAATGATGTTCCCTTCACGCACCTTTCGATTGATATCTCTGAAAATTTCTTGGCCCAGTGCAATACTTTCTGCAATTGATCGGCCTTTCACGAAAGCCCCTTGTTCTAACGAAATTAATTTCGGGAGGAGTTTGGCAAGCCTAGAGGCAATGACTTTGGCAAAAACCTTGTAAATGCAGTTGCAGAGACTGATGGGTCTGAAATCGGAAAATCTTCTTGGGGCTGACATTTTTGGGATCAGACAAATCAGCGTGGTGGTGAACGCTCTTGGCAAAACGCCCCCCTGGAACAGGTAAATGACCGCCTTGAGAATATCAAGACCAATCACCTCCCTGCTCCCTGCGAAGAATGCCGCAGAAAATCCGTCCGGACCGGGAGCCCTGTCTTTTGGGATGGACAACACCGCCTCTCTGACTTCATCCAAAGTAGGGAGCTCCAGCAGCTCCTGGTTATCGCCATCCGTGAGAAGGGTTGGAATAGCTGCCAGCAGGTGATCCACCTGACCATGAGTTTTCGATTGAAATAGATTGGAGAAAAATTCAGCAGCCGCAGCCTTGATTTGGGTTAGGTCTGATGTGGTCGTATTGTCGTCGAGCTGCATTTATCCAATAGCAGTCCGCCTTGACCTTTCAGTAGCTGAAAGGTGGAAAAATCTGGTATTACGGTCTCCTTCCATCAGCCAGTTATTGCGGGCTTTTTGCTTCCAATATATTTCCTCGGAAAGTTCCAGCTGCGCCAGATGTCGTCGTGCCTCGACAAGCGCAGATTGGCTGATCTCCAAAGCGCCGGTCTAGGCCTGATTTTTAAGCTGCATAAGATTGATTTCAACAGCTTTGAGATGTAGGAAAATATTCCCGCATGTGTTCCTATTCCAATCCTTCAAACGGTCTTTCACTTTTCTCATTTTAAGCATCAGGTTGATCATTGGCTGATCCGACAGGTCATCCTTCCAAGCATCAACAATGAGCTGCTCGTACCCTTGGTGGAGCTGCCACATCCTTTGAAAACGAAAGGGCTTGGCACCGAACTGGTTAGCACTAGGGAAATTCAGCAGTAAAGGGGCGTGGTCTGAGTTGACCCGGAGAAGATGCTCAACATGGAAACGAGGAAACTGGGTTGCCCAATCACTATTATAAAGAACACGGTCCAGCCTGGCCCATACTCGTGCGTTACCAGCTTGATTGTTACACCAAGTGAAGCGATTTCCGGTGAAGCCCGCGTCTATTAAAGCTGCATTTTCAATAACTTCAGCGAATTCAGACGTGCTTCCACTGTCGAAATTTCTGCTTCCTCTTCGTTCTGCAATAGACAGGACAGCGTTGAAGTCCCCACCCATGACCCAAGGTCCTGTAATATTACTAGCCAAAGAAGAAATGTCTACCCAAAGTGCTCTCCTTTGCAGTTTAGAACATTTAGCATATACAATAGTAATAGTGAAATGCTGTAAAGAATTTCTAACTTTTATCGAAAAGGATATCATTTGCGAGGAAGTTTACAAAACCGAAACCTCTAGACTTGAGTGAAAAAAGAACCAGATTTTGCCTCCAACTTCCGCATTGGAATATGACGAGTGAAAACCCAACTTCAATCCGACTGCAGAACCAGATTTTGCCTCCAACTTCCGCATTGGAATATGATGAGTGAAAACCCAACTTCAATCCGACTGCAGTTCGTCTATCCTCCTTGTCCATAGGCTCCAAGATGGCTAGCCACCAAGGGTGATGCCTACAAATGAGCCTGTTGGCCGATCTCAGCGTCGCGGAATTGGCCACGCCTCTGGCGTTCCAGATAATGACTTTATCCATCGGTCACATTTCCGAAAGTGATCGTACGCCTTTTCAGCCTCTTGATCTTCCCACACCAATCCACAGTCAACCCAACGTTTCTATTACTTACAAATTTCCTCCTGCCTGTCCTTTTTTTTCTTTTGATGGAAGTTTTCCAAGAGTGGGGCAAGATCCTGGACTGCGAAATTCTGCTAAGCTTTTGAAATTGCTGAGACAAGGGGATATCAACATCCAGGTCATCTACCTGGGCATCATTGTCCTGTTCTGTCTGTATGAGGTTTGTTGTTCGCTGCGCCTCCTCCTCGCTGATAAAATATGACTCCGTAGCTGGAAAAGTGTCGAATGTGTGCCCATCATTTACCGCCTGAAGCTTCTGGACTGGTGGGAGGTCCATAGTGCGAATGATCGAGCAGACGTCATCCTTGGGAACTTCAGACCTAGTAGGGGCCTATGTGAACCTTGTTGGCCTCCGCGAGTTTACTTTGGAGGGGCTACCCGACTGCCATAGGTTGATAGGGGAGTTACCCGCCGATCTGGACCTGGGCTGAGAGGGGCCGCACCCCGAGTCGGTATCTCGGACCATCGTCGGTCTGGAGCAGGCTCGGTTCGTGTTCTGACTAGCAGGGAACTATTGACCTGTATCCTGGAACACGGGCAGCGCCTCTGGGTGCACGGGGAAAGGGAGATGACCAAGATCGGGCATTGCACTGTCGCCACAGGCAGAACCTTGGAGCTCCTGGACAGAAATAGGCTGATGGGGCAAGATGTTGGGGCTCGCACACCGGTGGCAAGATATAAGAGGAATGATGTCCATCCGGGAATCAGCCATTGGGATAATGTGTACCCAGCCATTGGCGAAGGGAGGAGGGTCCGAGTCGGGGATAGGGGATGTGCTAGGCCGGGACGAGACACGGACGGGGATAGGGGATGGGGCAGAAATGGTGTGGGAGGGTTGGGGTGTAGATGTAATGTGTAAGGTTGGGGGTGGGACAAGGCATGCACTGGAAGGGGTATCAGCGCAAACAGATGGTAGGGTGCTGGGAGGGAGTGGTAAGGGTGGGGTTATGGAGGGAAGTTCGGGCAGGCTAGTGCCAAGCTTAGGTGCAGGGATGGGAGGGGTTGAAAGGAGAACAGGACCCGGTGAGTTATCGGGGTTAGACTGACAGACCAATGCATCGGAAGCAGGAGGGGGACCTTGAGGGGTGGTAGATGTGGAAATGGGCAGTGGGGAATTATTACAAACATCTGCTGGGCGGTCGGTACCCGGAATAGTCCCCCCCCCCGGGAAAGACTTGATCACCCACTGTTTGGTTGTTTCCAGCGGATAGGGTTTGTCCGAAACGGCAGGATTTATGGCACTCGTCATCTTACAGTCTTCAAGAAAACCCAGAATTGGGAAATCCCTACCATTGACAGAAAGGTTCCTGACTCTGGAGAGATCAGGTGAAGGTTGGGGCCGGACCCGCACTCTAACGAATCCCTGGAAGGTACCAAGAGCAGCAACACTATCAATCTCGAGAACTTCCCCAAAAGTGCTGGCCAACTGATGAAGGACGCCTGGGTACAATGCGTGAGTGGGGATTCCCAAGAGTCGAAGCCAAACACCCTGAGATAGGGTAGTAACAGTCGGAGACCAAGCTGCAACGTTGATAATCCTCATCTGGCGATGTAGAGTCAAATCCCTTTCGAAAACCACCATGTCTTGTCTAGCTTTGAATTTCAAGAGGAATCTGTTCGACGCTAACAACTTGTACCGAATTAAGCTTCACCATTAGTGAAAAGTATATAGATAATTTACTCCATAAACTTGAGCATACTCCCTATCAACTAACCAGACTGTGTAACGATTAATTTATCCATCAGGTAAAAATTTTACCATGTAAACTCATCTACACTTAATTGATGTCTTATCTAATGACAAATCAATTATTTCCCATGTATCATTGGAATACATGGTATTCATCTCTTCATCCATAACCCCTTTTTCAATTTTCATCCAACTATGCATCCTGAATGAACTTAAGGACAAACGTCAGACATGTCAAGACCAAACTTCTGATAATTTGTAGACAAGTGTGTAAATGTAACAAAATTGGAGATTAGATGAGAAATACCTGAATATTTACCTTTATGAATCGCAATAGGTAGATCATTGATGACTTCTGCAAACTTAAAAAGAAAAGTTTAGCCACATTGGAGGCATCCGACGTTTTCGAGCACGGAATGAAATGGGCCATTTTGGAAAAAACAGTCCATAACCACAAATATGGAATCGTGTTTCTTGATGGTTGTTGGTAAACCCAACACGAAACCCATACTAATGTCTTGCCACGAAGTATGGGGCACTGACAAAGGCGTATATAATCCTATATTTTGCTTTCTCTACTTAGTTGGTTGACAAATCCTACACTGCCAAACTATTTTGGCTACAACTCTCTTGAGACTTGGCCAATAGAACATATCCTCCACAAGAGCAATGGTCTTGTCCCTCCCCAAATGACCATCTACCCCTCCTGGATGAAGTTCCCAAACTAGGAAATTACGGAGGGAAGTACGGGGAATGCAGAGTCTATCACATTTAAATAGGAACTCATCGATAATGACAAACCCATGACTATTGCTCGACTGACCATCTCGTAATGACGCATACAACTCACCAAAGTCGGGGCATATAGGATACTCTCATCTCAGCCGCTCAAACCCAGTCACTTCCACACTCATACTCTGGAGTAGCGCCACACGACAACTAAGGGCATTAACAGGTTTATTCTCAACCCCGGTCTTATGTTTGAGAACGAAAGCAGATTCCTGAAGAAATTGAACCCATTTAGCATGCCTAGGGTTTAATTTCTTCTGGGAATTGATGCTCTTTCTAGTTTGGTGTCAGAGGAAGATGGTGCACTAGTTGCATTCTTCCGTGAATCATCGAAAGGTATGGATGTAATGGACATGCGTCCTTAGAGATGGCTCTAATGTCTGTGGCTATAGGCACCTTGAGCCATGCAACGACAACAATGTCGTAGATCAATATATTGAATATTATCCACAACTGTCCATGTGAGGGATAGGTTTCTTGATCTCTTGGAGGCTCTTTAACTCATTTGAACCAACTGGGCTCCTATGGTTTCTCAAACCCATTAGGCTGCCTCAATTTCAATCCAGTGGGACACCGTTCCTTGCCCATCATCTCTAGCCCTCAAGACTTCCCGACATGAAACTGCATATCTAGGTGTAAGTCTGGTTTTAAGAACTGGATCAACCGCACTCAACTTCTCTTTCGGTGTCTTGCAAGTCCCAACAACACGTGTTCCAGTTTGCCGGATCTATTAGCATGTCTTGACTCTATTCAACACAAGCCCTCATGCAGTCAATGGTGCATTTATATTCAATTCAGTGTAAATCTCTCAACAAGCGAGCCATGCACCTAACTGTTTGATTTTGGACATCTCAAACAGTTGCATTTGCCTTTCCAGTTTGTGCTACAAGATCAAGTTTCATCATTGAACAAGGTACAATTTCAGGTGTTAGAAAGTTATTTGGGGCCTACTGCTGCAATTGCTCTATGACTGCCTAACCAGAAGTGGATGCGCACATAGTAGACCTGATGATGGCTCCCAGATTGACAACTGATTCTAGAACTAGTGCTCCTGCTGTGGACAATGAAAGCTTTAGTCACAGGTAGGCAGACTCAGGAGAGCCTTAATTCAATTAGTTGACCAACTTCAGCAAGATTAGAAGGCCCTTAAAAGGCTAATTAAGATGGTTAAAGCACTTGCATTTCCTTCAGGATGGATATAAAAGACTCTACTAAAGCATATTACAAGAGGAAAGTTTGGGTGGAAGCCATGAAAGGCAGATTGCATGAGGTCCCAATTCTTCTCCCTAACCATTCCCAAACCAATGCCCTCTTTCCTCCTTGGCTTTTGTACTTCCCCCCAATTTACATGATGGAATTGTGACCTTCTTTCCTTATTAAAGAAATTTTCTTTGCAACCTTTCTCTTCTCAATCCTTTCAATGATAACATCCCAAAATGTAACAATTGATGCCTTAACCTAGTCTGAATTCTGAGTGCTTCGCAAGGTGATTCTTTTCTTTTCTTTTCACCATTTGTCCTTCTTACATTTTTCTTTTTTAAACCCAAGTTACCCAATCAATCTGCCAAAATTTGCACCTCTTCCTCAGACACTACAACACCAACGTGTTCCGTATCCGTTATGATACGACCGTAAAGGCCAATACATATAGGTAATGGCCGTGATTATTACGCGATATGAGGGTGAAATAGAGTAGTTGGTTTTTTGGGACCATATCGGCTGTAACGGCTACTACGGTGCATAATGACCGTTACCCCGGTAACAGTTGAAAAATGACCACTTTTTTTTTTTTTTTAAATCCATTTTCTCATCATGTTTTTCACTTTTTTCATTCCAAAAACTTTTTAAAATTATTTTACAGTAAATTTCAACTACTCTTACTATAGCTTTTAGGATTAAAATCATAGGTTGAAGTAATTTGGATGAATAGAAGCTCCAAGGATCTTTTTTTAAAATCAAAAAAATTAATATTTATGCCTTTTTTTTTTTTTTTTACAATTTCTAGTTTTAATGCTTGATTGTGGTGTGCAAATATTAGAGGCACATAACCATGTTCATAAATTCACCAAATAACTAGATACAACACTCTCACCAAAGAATGGACCGTTACCATAAACATGTTTAAAACAAAAAATAAATACATATTTGGAATATTTACATTATTTTGGATTTTCTAAATAAATTTTTAAAATTTTTCTGGCAACAAAAAAAAAAAAAAAAAAAAAACATTATGGGGGTTGTAACGGTCGTTACGCCCCCATATCAGCCGTTACAGCCGATAGTTGTATCGGTAACAGTGGTGACCATTATGGCCGCCATTACAAATACAGAATACCTTGTACCACACTGACCATGGTACTTTTACTTACATTCACCTAAAGACTAGATACTGCTTCGAAGCATCAACAAATGCTTTAAGATTTTTTACTTGCTCCACAAATACATCAGTTGATATTGTTCGTGAACTAGAGATGAGAAATTATTGATTCTAGCTTGCCTAAAGAAAAACCCATAATATGACCGAGATAGGATGCCCTTCTAGAGGCAAACCTAGGTTCCCTACAAAAATAGAGAAACGGAAAGGAGAAGGCAGGTCACCTAGCCAAAGTCTTCTTGAGTGGTTGAAAATGTGGAAGGTGAACCGTTAACTAATATCAAGAAAGACACTAACGATATGCACCCACTGAACCATTTTATCCACAATTCCCCAAAACCCATTCTACACAAATACTTTTAAGAAATTCCAATCCATATGATCATATGCTTTTTCCTTATCAATCTTTCACAGAGTGCCAACTTCACCTATACTTTTTTTTGAGCAATACATTTTTTGGCCAATAAAATCCCATCCATCATATGTTTGTCCTTCATGCATGCTCCTTGGGATGAGCCCATGAACTCCCTTAATCTGATCGAGGAGAATTTCACAAGAACTTTGTATACATTCCAACTAAGACACTGTGCCGAAATCATTTAAATCAATTGCCTCCTTAACTTTTGGAATATGAGTGCTGACAAGAGTTTTTAAAACACTTTAAATAAAAGGGTTTGAGCTTCAAGTGAAAAAATGATGTTGAAGATGGAGAGAAGAAAATGGGGGATTGATTTGAGAGAAAAGACAATCTTTTTTAACAGGAAATTGAGATTTTGAAGGGAGGGAGAGATTGAGGAAGAGGAAATTAATGGAATAAGATATTTTAGGAGAAAAATGAAAGAGGAAGACAACGAACCCGCGGAATGTGCTTAATAGGCCACCTGATCAAAGATTGACAAATTGTGAGTGTTAGAGGATGGAGTGGATTTTATCGGTTGGGCGCTTGATGAAGTAGAGAGTTGGATCAAATGACTCTTTCTATTGAATGAATGGAATTTAGTATAAATGTATGGTATTTATAAACCTCTCAAATCTATACCTTGAAAGATTTTAGAGATTTTCTCAAGCTTATTTAGAGAGACACCGGAGATATTTTCAAATCCTATCTAAATTATCTAAATAGATTACACAAAAATCCATATACAACATAGAGTTTACGTAGAACGCCCTCCTACACATTACACCACAATGTCTCTACAGAAGCCACCTTTTCTTAACGAGGGTTGGGAGTGGTTGGAATCCTCCAACTTCCTTTCTTATGAATGTTGATCAAAATTTATGTCCAATTTTTTTAAGTTGACCAAAATCTATTTATGATCATTATTTTCTTCAGGTTATGGTCATCTTAAAAATTTTAGGGAAGTTTGAATAATTTATTCGATACATGTATTTACTTTTTTTTCCCATCATGCTTCATCTCTCTTATTGCATACGTTCTTTTGTTATGAAGAACTAGCTGGATTTTCATGTAGATTCTGATTTCTGAACTATTTCTCTCTATATGATTTCAGGATCTTCTGTTTTTGGCTTGCAGTCATCCAGAGAACAGAAAAGCTCTCACTTGCATGGGTGTATGGCCTGAGTGGATCTTGGAGGTTCTTATTTCAAATTATGAGGTTTGTATTTGATTCGAGCTTTAATCCATTTCAAACTACTTCTTTCCATTCTTATAATAGTCTTAGTTAGCTAATGTGATGTATACTTAATGATCAAAATGCTTTAAAGTCTTGTTGATTGCACTAAAAAGGTGGCTTTTTCAACGGTGTGGATGTTGTTATATCAATATCATGAGTTTTATATGTTGTCTTCACTTTTCCAATGAAATTACCTACTCCTGTAGAAGGGTTCAAGCAAATGTTCAAATGGAGCCAGCTTTGGAGATGTGGAAGACCTAATACACAACTTCCTGATCATCATTTTAGAGCATTCAATGTTCAAGAAGAATGGTTGGAAGGTCTGTTTTTATTTTCTTTTCTTGCATGTCCATTCCATTATTCTTCTTTGTAATTGGCAGTAATTCTTACTATGGGTCTACATATCCTTTTAAAAACACTCACCCTCCATTTTTGCTAGTTTACATCTTATATATGATATATCTACATTGTACTTTTAATTTGCTAGCTATTTTTTAGAGCTGATTAGGTCCACCCTCATTACACAATACAGGTGAACTGGTCCATTAAGTGATAGATAGAGAGAGAGATATATAGATAGATAGAGAGAGAGAGAGAGACTATTGTGCGCTAGTCTAATGTGACTAACACAACGTTATTAAGAACGTTAATCATGAAAAAGAGTATAGTAGTCTGCATGTCTACATAAACCCATGCACCCCACACACATATTTCTCTAGACTTTTCCCCAAGGTGGAGCATGAATATCAATCATGGCCAGCTTGTGACATGCATTGTGAAGTTGATTACAACCTATGCCCTTTGTTAAGAAATTGACAAGCTAACCTCTTAGTAAGGCACCTTTTAACGAAGTGACAAAAAACTTTGATATGCTTTGGTATGTTCATGGTAAATAGGATGAAAGACACGTGAATCGCTGCCAAATTGTAATAATGAAGCGTAATAGGAAGAGACATGAATGGTCAGCTTGTTTAATAATGTCTTCAAACAAAGGAGTTCACACAACCCATTTGCCATGGCCCAATATTCAGCCTTGAAATGGCAGGCAACAACTGGTTTTTTAAAAAAAAAAAAAAAACACTTCCATGTAACCAAATTTGATATTGTAGAGGATACAGAAACATGTATCAACATCATTGATATTGTTGCTGATATCTGGAAATGTATTGCTGATGGAGAGAAACATGGGAAAGTCAGTGGAATTTTTTGCGAAACTTCAGGAGACGTTAAAATACACATTTTCATATTGAGGAATCAAAAGATTGCAAAAAAGGCACATACATAATAAGTTTCCATTTGATGGGGGACTAAAAGTATATGTTGTCATAGAAAATCAGTGCAATAGTAAGTAAAATGAGTTAATGTAATACAAATGTAGGTCGTAAACAATAACTAAGACATCTAAAACTAAAAAAACTAAAAAATATACCCATCCAACCAACCATCCATCCATGCATGCATACTTACATACATAAACACATGCATGATGATCCATCCATCCATCCATCCATGAACACTTACATACACACATGCATGATGATTCATCCATTCAACCATCCATCCATCCATCCATCAATCATTCATGCATGCATGCAGACATACATTCACACATGCATGATCCATGCATCCATCCATTGATCCATGCATGTATACATACATATATACATATAATGACACATACACATGCATGGTCCATCCTTCCATCCATGCATGCACACATACATAAATGCATGATCAATCCTCCAACCATCCATCCATCCATCCGTCCATGCATGCATGCATACATGCTTACATGCATTTTATCATACAACCATGCATCCATACAAAAAACTAAACAAAAAAAATTACTAGATAAAATTCAAATGATTTTTTTTTTAAATAAGAATTTTTTATTTTATTTTTTAAAATTGACTTTCCACCAACAAATGCAACCCATTGATCATAAACATGGATATAAATAAGAGCTATCAGAACAAGACAAAAATCTTTTAAAAGTTGAAATTATTATTATTATTATTATTATTATTTTAAAATATAAATAATTAAAAAAAAAATTGAAATTTTGAGTGATCAATATGAATCTATATATTACCTCACCCTTATATGTTAAAATTTAGGCCCCGAATTTCTTATTTTAGGTAAGAAAATGGGGAAAATCGGATTTCCCTAATTTCTCTAAATTTTTACATATTGATCCTCTTTAACCTCTCAATTTTCCGCTCAAATCCATGTCAATGCTTGAGAACCATGCTTAAACATGGAACTAAAGTGAAATCCATGAGAAAATTAAAGAAAAAACCCATTATATGACAATATTTTATATTTTCTTAATTTTGGCCCATCGAGCTTCTGATTTGCGATTTCTCCCCCAATGGGAGATTTAATCTATAAGAAATGAAGAAGTGGTACCGAAATCAACCCCCCCAAACTTAGATCTACAAAAAAAATTCAAAATATTTCGATTTTATTTTTTTATTCTTGAATTTCTTGGAATAATGTTTTGAAATATCGACCTACCAGACTACTTCATAGTGAAACATCCCTCCTTCCTATTTACCAAATGTGATTTCCTAACATTATTGGGACCACACCAAAGAGATTTTCTTTTCTTTGAATTTTCTCTAACTTATCCACCATTTTTGCTGGGTAGTAGAAGAGGGACAAAACTTATCACTACAATTAACACATCACAAATGAAGTAACAATCCACCTTGATGTGTTTAGTCCTCTCGTCAAAGATAAGATTGGAGGCAATTTGAACAACGTTGGTGTTATCTACATGAAGAGGAATTAGGGTAGTGATATGAATTCTGAAATCCGAAAGAAGTCCTTGTAGCCAAACAACCTCACTATAGGTAGAAGACATGACTCTATACTCAACCTCCATACTGGATTTGGAGGTTGTTGTTTGCTTCTTGCATTTCTAAGATATAAGGGAAGTATCAAGAAACATACAATACCCTGTCATAGATCTTTGAGTGAGGGCAAATCCAGCCCTATCAACATTGACAAAGGCAACAAACTTAAGTGGATATGTAGAGAAAATGAATAATGACCGATCTATGGTGCCTCGCAAATATTGAATAATTCGCAAGACAATTGTCATATGCAAGGTACGAGGCTTAGCAACGAATTGACTAGAAACTTGTATAACATAGGTGATGTTAGTCTGGTCATTGTTAAGTAAAGTAGACTGCCAACCAGGCGACGAAATAGTGTAGGATGTTCCAAGATATCACCATCTTGTCTACCATATTGGACATTCAATTCCATTGGCGTCTCAACCATCCTTTGATCAGAAAGGTGGGCGAGGTTGATTAGATCCAGGGTATTTTTTTGTTGGCCTACCAAAATTCCACGATTAGTGCGCGAGACTTCTAATACAAGGAAGTATGTTTGTGGGCCCAGATCCTTCATGTCAAAGGATGATTGAAGAACTTGTTGAAGCTCCATGATAGCAGCCGTGTCATTGCTGAGGAGTAAATAGTCAACATAAACTAATAGAATCATAATACCCAAGATGAAGATCATGTGAATAAGGATGGATCATGACCACTCTAACTAAGACTAACACTAATTACAACGTCGTGGAACCATTGGAACCAAGCACGAGGTACATGTTTAAGCCCATATAATGCCTTCCTAAGTCTACACCAAAAATTTCTGACCTATGGTGAAATCAAGAGGTTGAGTCATGTACATAGTTTGGTGCAGTGTTTGAAATATCGATACTATCGGCCGACGTTATCGCACCACTATGAGACGATACACTCGCGATAACCCCCGGAAGATACCAAAAAATCCCAAATACCAGATATCGGCCGATATATCGTCGATATCGCACGAGAATTAAAAAAAAAACTTGAATTAGAAAAAAGAAAAAAAAAAAGAAATCGGAGAGTACCTGGCTGTGGCGGTGATCGGAGGTGGGCCATTCGACAGGTAAGTAGGATTTTCTTGCCATTTTCTTCAACTTCCCTCTTTCTCGGAGATTCCGGCGAGGAATCAGGCTGGATCGACGAACACTTCCTTCCGGAACGAGATTCGAGGGGTTGTGTTACTGCGTGGATGGGGGTAAAAATGGAGATATAAAGTGAAAGAGGGGCGCAGATTGGGGAGGGAAAGTGAAAGAGGGAAATCGGATTGCGTACTAAGTTACTCTGTATGCTCTTATCATACTGAGTTACTCTGTACGCTCTTATCGTACTGAGTAAACTCTGTAGGGTCCATTGTCATCCCTACACGCAGCCCATAGTTCATCCACACCGTCCATCCGTTTTTCCAGATCATTTTAGGGGTTGAGCCCAAAAATAAAGTATATCAAAATCTCAAGTAGACCATACCAAAGGAAAAAGTGGAAGTATTGATTTCCACCGTTGAAATATTTATAAAGCCCCTAATGATGTTTATTTGTCATCCAAACTGTTCATAATATCACAAAGACATGGATGAATGGAAAAGACAACTATCATCTTGATCTAAAACTTCTATGGGCCCCCACGAACTTTTCAACGGTAGACTTCAATTCAAACTGTTTCAGGTGGTGTGGTCCACTTGAGCTTTGGATATGATTAATTTTTCGTTTAAATCCCTGAAATTATATGATAAAATGAATGGACGGATTTGATAAAATTCATGAATGACAGTGGGCCCCACACAGTTTACTCAGTACACAGTGCGCAATCCATCTTTAATGTACTCTCTTATCGTACATTACTCAGTGGTGCGTTACTCAGTACGCTCTTATCGTACTAAGTAAACTCACTTGGGCCCACCTTTATTGTATGTGGTCCATCCGCTTTCCCATCTAATTTAAGGGTTGATCCCAAATTTTAGAAAAATATAAGATCATACCACAGGAAACAGTGGTGATACTGATTTCCACCGTTGAAACCTTTCTCCACTGTTTTCTATGGTGGGGTCCACTCAAGCTCTGGATCTGACCCATTTTTTGGCTCATGCTATAAAATGATCTCTTCAAATGTATGGACGGTGTAGATAGAAAAAATACATCATGGTGGGACCCACGTAACTTGGTGATGTCTTGTGGCCCATCAGGGACGCAGATTGAGTACTGAGTAACTCAGCACGCTAAGCGTACTGAGTAAACTCTGTGGGGCCCACCATGATTTACATATGTTATCTACTTCGCCCATCCATTTTAAAGATAATTTGAGGGCTCTAGCCCAAAAATGAAGTATATCCAAATCTCAAGTGGACCTCACCACGGGAAACAGTGAATTGAAATTCTACTGTCGAAAATTTCTTAGGGCCACAGAAGTTTTGGATCAATCTGTTATTTGTTTTTTCCCTTCGTCCATGTCTGTGGGATATTATGAAATGGTTGGATGACAAATAAACATCACTGTAGGCCCTACTAAGATTTCAATGGTGGAAGTCATTATTCCCACTGTTTACTGTGGTGTGGCACACTTGAGCTTTGGGCATTCTTCAATTTTCTATTCAACAACTAAAATGAGTTGGAAAAACGGATGGACGGCATGGATAACCCACACACATTCATGGTATGCCCAACTGAGTTTACTCAATACGATAAAAGTGTACTGAGTAACTCAGTACGCAATCCGAATTCGCCCGTCAGTGACGGGCGTTCATATGCGTACTCAGTATGCTCTTATCTTACTGAGTAAACTCTGTTGGGCCCACCATGATTACACGTGGTTTATCCACGCCGTCCATCCGTTTTTACTGATCATTTTAGGTGTTAAGACCAAAATTGAACCATATCCACAACTCAAGTGGACCACATTACAGGAAACAGTGTTGAATGAACGTTGACCATTAAAAACGTTTTGGGAGCCATAAAAGCTTTGGATCAACCTGATATTTATTTTTTCCCTTCATCTGGGTCTTTAGGACCCAATCAACAGATTGGATGTCAAATAAACAGTATAGTGGGCCTTAGGAGGATTTTAATGGTGGATATCCAATCATTATTGTTTTCCTTTGGTGTGGTCCACCTGCGATTTATATCCCTATTATTTATTGTATCAATCCTAAAATGATCCGTAGAAATGGATGAACGGAATGGATGAAACAAATATATTATGGTGGGGCCCACAGAGCACCGACCACAACTAGTCCCCATCATTAATATGTATATTTCTCAAATTTTACTTATTCAGTTCTTCTTTTCCTTTTCAATAAATTGGTTGTGTTTTCATACATGACTATGATATATTTATAAATATCATGCATTCAATTTAAATATAGTTGCGTTAGTTCAGTTAAACAACACATAGATTAGGACCCTATACAAAGGAAATTTATTATGTGCATCTTTTTTTGAGATGTTATGATTTAAAAGTGTGTATTAAGGGCCTTTTTAACAATCCCCAAAGTTTCATTAAAAAATTCAATCATTTTCCCAATGTTTCCCCATGTTTCCCAAAAAGTGCGATAAACTATGCGATACAAACGATATATCTCGTGCGATAACCGATACGTATCTGTATCCCAAGGCTGCGTTACATTGTGCGATACCGATATTACGAACACTGGTTTTGTGTAAATCCCCGTGAAGGAATGCATTCTTGACGTCCATCTTTTGAATAGCCCAATTACGAATAGCAACAACTTCAATAAGCATGCAACCAGTATTCATCTTGGCCACAAGGGCAAAGGTCTCATCGTTGTTAATACTATACTCCTGCTAATAACCTTGGGCAACAAGACGGGCCTTGTACAGATCAAGGGATCCATATGACTTGAGCTTAACAGGCTACCAATTACCTTTTGACAGGGTTGACGAGGAACAAGGTCCCATGTGTGATTATCTGCTAATACTTGTAATTCTTCTGCCATAGCTTTCTTCTTTTTTCTACACTCATGGATGCTATGACCATGGATTCTGCAAAAGTCGCATAGAGGACTATCTTTGTTGGTTGTAGCAAGATGGTTGAACTTCTTGCACTGATGACAATAAATGCATGTCACTGTGTTCGATGCGGCAGGAAGTTGGGGTATACCAGAGAGAGTTTTGAGGTGCTGCTCTTCAGCCAACAAATCAAATATCACAATACTCATACCACGAAGTGGACTTCGATAAGTACAAAGGCTCGACAATGTTGGATTTCAGGATGTAGTTTCATAAGGAACTACCGAACATGGGTTCCCTCTCTCATATCTTGAAAAATGGAGATGGCATCTTCTAAAAATTCAAGTTCCATCATTGACATCTCAATCCAAATAGCTAGCATTAAAAAATTCCTGAACTGCCCGATCACCTTATGATATCTAGGCCAATTCTTGCTCTAGCCAATACAAGTGACCTTCATTACTTTGATGATAGATCATTTTCAAATGATCCCACATTGCTTTCACGATCCTATGAGGGGTTAGGCTAATGGCAATGGTCGTGTCGACCGAGTCCAAAATTCAGGTTACAATTTTTCCATTCTTCATTTTCCACTCAAACAGTTCTTTGGGTTTATCCATTCAAGGAATGGGGCCAATTCCTGCAACCATACCCCATAATCCTCGCCCTTCAAGAAAATTCTCAAAATGGGTGGACCAAAGTCCATAGTTTCGTCCATCAAACGTATAACGAGGAGAGAAATCATTATCCATAATAGAAGTAATAAGGTTACTTTAAGAACCAAATGAATATGAAAAGTACCTTAATCCAAGACAAGGATGATCTTGTAGGAACACCACTGTGAGACCAATAACTGTAAAAGGGGCTTAGGGACCACACAATGGAAGCAAAGCGCTGCTTGAGTAGTGAAGATGATTGAATCTCTGATCACTTGGGTGCTCTAGCGGAGCACATGTCAATCGACACCAGTGGAAGATGGAAGATATACAAAGGTGCTCCACGATATGATGGAGGCCCATAATCAATCGGCTTCTGGGTTTACGGTCAGTTGAGGCAAAGGCTGCGAGGGTTATGTTGCGATGGGTATGAGTCTTTGTTGACGACAATGGCAAGGCTTCGACAGCTAAGGAGATCACAAGACAACAACAACAAACGGCGGAGTAAGGAGATGATCTTGATGGAGAGGATCACGGCGATAGGTGGTGGAGTGAGGAAATGTATCAATGATTGACGACACAGATGAACCACTTTGATATCATGATAACTTGAAAATATTTAGAGAATTCTCCTAAGTTTTTTTGTCTATTACTTCACCCCATATAGGGTTTATATAGTGATGTACAACAGATATACCTGGAAGGTGAATTAAGGGAATGGGAATACATGGAAGGTAAATCAATTACCACTACAATTAACACATCACAATTATCAATTACAACCTAGTGTCATATCAACATTGTGCGATATCAATATTATCGACCGATATTATAAATACTAGAATCATTGCATACTAAAATGCTTCATATTGGTACCAATTATATGACCATAGAACAAGGGTAAACCAAAACTTTTTTTTTCATCTTCTTTTTGTAGTATTCATATGAAAGAGTGGGATGAGCATTACCTAATCCAGATACACGAGTTGAAGTACTATCAACCAATGTTATAGAGGACATGAAAGTAGATTTATCCAACTAAGAAAAAATCTAGACTCACAAGTCATGTGGTTTGAAGCTCATGAATCAATTACTCACGGGACAGTTTTAGAGGAAGGAAGACATTATACCTGATTTAGCAATAGTAACAATGGAGGAGGATGGCTGAATTGAATGATCCTTTAGGAGTTTGGCTTACTCATCCTTGGAAAATGTAATTGTATCACATACTAGGTTCAAAATGAGAGGAGATAGGCCTAGTTGTTGGAACTGTTATCAAAAGTTTGACCTTGATTAGACCAAGCTGGCTTGCCAATGAGATCCCAGCACTTCTTGTGACCAGGGAGCCACAATGAGAGCGCCACTAATTTCCAAAACTTTGGCCAAGACTACCACTTAAATATGTACCATGACCTTCCGGAATATATCTACCATGAAAATAACCTCCCCATGAATCTCTGCCACCAAATTGTCCACCACAACTTCCTACATCTCCTCTATTAGGAGAAGAAACAAGTGCAGATCGATAAGAGATAAGTGAACTCATGTTGTTCATACTAACGGTGCATTGAATGCATGTAAATATCACTATAGTATATGGAACCTCACTACCTTCAAGAATCTGAGCTCACACAGCCTTGAATCCAGGACGAATACCATAAAAGAATTTAGTTCTAGGAAATTCCTCTCACCACCTTCTCTTAGCCTTATAGTCAGAGGTAAGTGAACTCGCAGAACTAACTGCTCGTTGAATGCTTGCAAATACCTCCATAGTATATGGAACCTCACTACTTACAAGAATTTGAGCTTGCATAGGCTCAAATAAGGGCGAACACTAAAAAAGAATTTAATGACGCAGAATTCCTCTTATTACCCTTTCATGCCTCATAATTAGTTGACAGGTGTTGGTATATGTTAAGTTCTCACATGTCATGCAATGCAGAATAGTACTCCCTTACAATCTTACCTCCTTGATCAAGCACAAAGATGTTTTGCTCCAACTCATATAAATGAGTTAAATTTTTGTCATCTGAGTATATCTCTTTGAAGTTTTCCCAAACTTCTTTTTTCAATTCTAAAGAAGATAACATTTGCACTAATATGTGGTTTGATGTTATTCCATAACAAGGCTCTAAAGTGGGCATCTTCTACCAACCAATATTTGAACCATGTGGATTTTTCTTCAAGCTTAGAAGATGGCAAATATGTTAACTTCATTCTTCTTGTAAGAAAAACTTCAACCCATGTTGCCCATTGTAAATAATTTGCACTATTAAGCTTGGTCAATGTGTTTTCAGGATTCATTGACTCAGATAGAGTCAGGAGACTACTTTTAGTATCACTCTTCGCATCCATTTTAAGGAAAGCAGATTGTTGATTGTCACCACACACATACCCTGCTGTCCACTGATCGATGTTTGATATCGATCCTTCACAAACATTTGATCTTAAATTTGACTATAGATGCACAACAACCCACTTTGAACCATCATGATTGGTTTATTGGTTTATGAGGAAGAAACTAGATTAGAAAAGCTCCAAAACCCACGTGGATTTACATAGACATTGAACACCCCCCCCCCCACACCACCCCCCCAAATTGTAATACGTACTCATAAGGTGTACATAATAAAGAGATTTATGAACAAAAGGTAAAAAGGAAATGAGTTGTATGATCATATGGCTATCCAGGTGGACCACACATCACAATCAATCTGGACCATGGGTCATAAGATCAAACGTGATCTTTGTCAACACGTATTTCTCACATTGTTTAACACCTACAAAGTGGTCCAGAAAACGTGATGTAAATAAGGGTACCCCCAAGCAGCACCTTTAACCTTTTTTATTCCTTCGCTTTTGCTTATTTGATGCTTCTGCATCAAGCTTATAAAATATGCTAAAACATACAAATCAAGTCTCTAAGATACTCTAACATTAATAGTTGTGTCCATGCCAAACATCTTCATTTAAGCTAGACGTAGATTCTTTTGAGCAGCGATATTATTGGGCCCAATGAAGACATATTATCTCTTATAGGGATTTGGGTGTGAATTGTGAAATTGCTACCGTGCTTATCTAAGGATTGGATTGCGTGTTCACATGTAAAATCTGTAGGAAGTTTTCTCATTTGTTTGAAGTTGGCCACTGCCACTTTTTTCATTGTCCTAGCCTTTCGTCTTGTGTTGTGTATAAGTCTTCGAAACCCTTTAATGCTTTGAACACTCAAACAAGCCTTCACTATAGGTTGTAGCCACACCTTTTACTCATTTTCTGTCTTAGAACTAGTTATCCAAACAATGTTACATCTTCATTTTTGTTAAGGTATCCCATTCACATTTATTTACTATTGGCACTTATATGCTTAACTTACATACTTATTCGCCCCTTTCATGTATATTATTTGATCACCACTCCTTTTTACAGGATGTTGAAGCTATAATTCATTGTGCAGAGTGGTTGTCTGTGATTGGTGGATCAAGTACTGGAGACCAACGAGTCAGGTATCACTAGTTCTTCCTCATTTTAACTTGTATAACCCAAATGACTAATCTATTCACTGATGTAGTTAGGGACCTGAACGTTTGATAACCCTTGTTTATTAGGAAGTTTTCTGAACATGGCAGCCCAAGGAAAGTTCATGTATAATTTTTATTCACTTTTTGAACACGTTCCTACCATATGATGGTCAAAGAATGGTTCTTCATTTAAGGCTGGTTTGATAATTGTTAATCCATGGATAAACAAAGGAATCTGGAGTAATTATTTCCCAAGGTACTATTGATGAATGTTTCAAAGGGATTCCATTTTAAGTGGGATGTTTGATTTGCATGTGGAAATCTCCACTTGATCTCACAAGGGTTATATTAGATTTTGTGCTTGAGAATTGTAGAAATGGAGAAGTGTAATGATTACATTAGGAATCCGTGATTTCCTCTGTAAATCAAACAAGAGAAAACAATAATGACTTCAATTTCACTTTCTTTTTTCATAGATTCCCCCTTATCGAATAGGCCATTAGAGAGATTTTGGTGCAGTCGACTGATGGGAAGGATCCACCCAAATGTAGGCACCTCTGAGCTAAGTGCAAGAATCACAAAGAAAGTAAAAACAATTACTAGAATTTTTTATTCATTTCCAAGGTATCTTGATACTATTAACGCCATGCCCTTAAATAGGGTTTTTCGTACAAAATACAAAGAAGGAAGGTTCTTAATGTCATTGACAACTAATGACTTATTGCGAAAATGAAAGAGTGAATAAAAATTATGCTTAATGGATAAGAGATATCTAATGAGATTTTATTGCATGGTTGGCTGATTGATTTTGCATAGCTAGCTACCTAATTAGCAGGCTTGTGCATCCTTATTAATGGGCCAACTGTGGGGCTTAGGCTTGGGCATGGCCTATGGATTTTTGGCCCAATTCAGCATGCATTGGTCCTCCCTGACTTGAAAGAACTCAACTCTCGTGAGTTAATGGCCTGATATTGCTTGTAGAGGTCAACATTTAGGCGTTGGAAGTCTGTAGTTATGATCCATGTTATATCAAAGAGAGGTCATCCTTGTCAATGGACAAGGAACTTCTGGTAACCACCTCAGCACGTAGAGACGATCTGATAATTGAGAACTTCAATGATAGTGTCTGTAAGTGGCAAAATAGTCAAAAGTGTGATAACTTGTTCCTTGATACCATCACCGGGATGGTGCTCACGATAGATGGAAAGATCTTCCACATTGAAAGTAGGATTGATAAGTTAACCTATAGAACATAAGCATTGGCACTAATCTTTTTTATGATTTGAATGGTCCTGTATTGTGAGGATGGAGCTTCTTTGAGGATCCCAGAGGGTATATGTTCAAGACCATAACCATAAAACGACATCTTATATCTACATGTTGCTTATAATTTTCATTAGTTGTGGCGATATTGTGTTAAACTTCGTCATCCACCTGCTGCATATGATGGATGAAGTCATTAACTTTTGCACTTGGTCTTGACTCTATGGGTAGAGGAACCAAATCGACTAGAAGACGAGGATGTATACCAGTTGCTGTTTCAAATGGTGGTGTCACCGTTGACCTATTGACTAAGTTAACTTACCCAAATTCAGCCATGGGTATTATTAGGTCCCATGTAACTATATGATCGCAAAAAAGATATTATAATAACTTACCTAAGCTACAGTTGATCGCTTTGACCATCGTATAAGTTTGGTAGGAATTATAGACCTGAAGCTTGGTCTTTGTTCTTGTCCAAAGAGTGGTCTAAAAATAGCTCACAAACTTTTGAAATTGCGGTAATGACTGCTTTAGTTGAAGTAGGAATATGCTAAGATGTCCTAGAGGGGGGTGAATACGACTTTTTAGTATTTTATGATATTTTAAAACCTATCAACCCTATCCTGAATAAATATGCGAGTATCAGGATTTCTTCAAAATAACTCTAATGACTTCCAAGCCAAATAGAGGATCCAATCACAAAACTATTCAAAAGATGAACAAGATGCATAACATAGTTCATGATGGATGTGATTGTGTGTGAGGTGTGATTCTACTTAGTTCCAGAAAGACATGTGCATATGAAATATGAAGACAATCGGAGAAATCACACAAACAGTAGAAGTAAATGGCAATCTCAAACACAGTCATTTTTATAGTGGTTCGACTACGTGTTTACTCCACTTCTGGCGGACGCACTCAACCCTTGAGTGTACCGGATCTCACTAACGGAGGTTTCAAATCAGGTTCACCTCAAACCAGTACAACCTCCTCTAGGCTGACTCTAACATGTCTACACGACATAAGTTTATGCCCCACACAGGAGCAAGGGTTAATACACAGCACCCAAGTTTTAGGCCACACAGGCCAAGGATCCACATAAGGAACCTACCAGTTTATACTCCCATGAGCAAGGGACAACACACAACACCCAGGTTTTAGACCACACAGGTCAAGGACCTACACAAGGACCTAGGTTTATGCTCTCCACAGAGCAAGGGTCAACACACAGCACCCCCACATACACTCCCGCCGGAGGCCTCCTATGAGGACTTGAAAGGGGTGAGAAGTACCTTTGACCTAATCCTACAAAAGGAATGATCACAAGGGTTCTCTGGACTCCAATGACTTACAGATAAGTAGATGAGCCTCATTAAGCACGTTGATGAAGATCTCCTCCTTTGACGACGAAGAATCTTCAGCTCCCTTGAACCGCAACTCGGATGATGTACCAATGTAAGGCAATGGGTTGGGTCAAGGTTATGATGGAATCCTACTCTATTAAATATTTTCCTATAAAGGAGACATAGTAATTCCAATCATCTATGCATTTAAGGCATCCCAGCTTAATGATTTGCTATTAAGATGGTAGCTGCAGGATCCTTGAATGCGGAAGTTCATTCCCCAATCCACTCTATTGAATGTCAATGATGAGGGTGGATTGGAGGATGAACTTCCATGAGAGAAAAGGCTTAGGATATATGATCTAAATGTAAACACTCAAAAGCACTCTCTATTTTCTCTCACAACAACCAAAGGCAAGCTCTCATTAAATAGGCAAAAGGTTCCAACAGATATAAAACGGTCATATTTTTTACAGAGTTCGATATCATCGAGCAGGGTTCGATATCATCGAGCATATTCTCGATAGCATCGAATGACCGCTCGATGATACGAACTCAAACTGTCAAACGCTTTTGAAACTTTTTGCCAACTGGTCGAGGGGATCGAACATGCTTCGATGTCATCGAATTTCGAACTCCGATTTTATCAAAACAAGGTTCGATTCCTCGACATTTGAAAATGAGAGAGTAGATGCCATCGAAACTAATCAGGTATATGATATGATCGAGCATCACTCGATATCATCAGAATTTAAATATCGATGACAGTGTCGATTCATCGATAATTTCAAGGAATTTTCCTATAAGCTTGCTGGACAGTTTATGTCCTATTTCGATGACATCTACCACACCTCGATATGATCGATATTTGAATATCGATTTTATCGAGTGATCCTCGATACATGAAAACTTTAACTTGAAAACTTGCTGGATAGATTTGTGTCCCAATCCCGATATCATCGAAGGTCTACCGATATCATCGAGATTTGAATTTTGAGGATATCGAGGATCCCTTCAATATATCGAGAATCACATGTTTAGCCTTAGCAGTATATTGGACACAACTAACCAGATGTCGATTTTATCGAGTCGACTCGATGGACTCGAGATTCAAAAGTCGATGATATCGAACAGTCCATCGATTCATCAATAATTCAGTCCAGAGTTTTTTATAGTTGTTGGACATCTGAAGTCCTCAATTCGATAATATCGAGTGAGTTTCAAGGACATCAACAACAGGGTTCGATCTCATCGAACCTAGAGTCGATAAATCGACAAAGGCAGAAAACTTGGATTTTCCTGATTTTGCAAATTAGTTTTCTTACCAAAAACCCTAGGATGTTCTATTCAATTTTAAGGGTTTTATATACCTGGTGTTTTGGGACATGGGATGTGAGGCTAAGGTTTACCTTTGGCAAGTTCTAGACCACATCCTGTTGAGGCAAACGCTTGAACAATCTTCTTATGGGACTCCTTTGTCTTGTTGACTCAACGCCCACGCTAATTGACAAACCAGGGCACTTTCAACTTTGGTATCAAAATCTGACATAATTATAATTATCTTCAGAAGCCCATGAAGATGAATAACCTCTCAAAAAAATAATTGAGCAATCTTGAGATCGTCTATTGTATTCAAACATGGTATGAAATGAGCCATCTTTGGAAATCGTTTAACCACCATAAATACTTCCGAGTAGTTTTTGGCAAACTCATTATGAATTCCATGCTAAGATCTTCCCAAGGAGCATGCTACATGCAAGATGGTAGTGGTTGATACAATCCACCATTTTTATTTTGACCCTTAGCGAGTTCACAAACCCTTCATAACAAATTTTCACAACATCTAATTTTAGATGAGGCCAAAAGTATTTATCACCAATGAGGTTTGGGTTCTTATCATGGCCTAAGTGACCACTACATCCATCATTGTGTAATTCCTTCACAACATACACATTGATGGTCATGCCGGGTAGGCAAAGTTGTGTCTCCTCGAACAAGTAGCTATCATGAATGTTGAAATGTGGGCGTTTCGTATGCTCTCCACTAAGAGTGTGTAAATACATTTGAAATCCTTGCCTTCTCCATACTCATGTCATGTCTCTTAGAATGATAGTGGTAGACATTAATGACAATAAATGGCTAAGGCATCACCAACCTAATTGTCCTTTCCAGCCTTGTGATGGATGACAAATGAGAACTCCTGTAGGTAAGTGCTCCACTTGACACGAAGAGCACTCATCTTCTGCTGGGAGTTTAGATACTTGAGTTCTTCATGATTAGAGTATAAGACAAACTCCTTGTCAACCAAATATTAATACAATTCCGTGGTAGCCAAATGACATAAAACTACAAGTCATAAGTGGAGTACCATTGCTTCGCATCGGAGAGCTTCTTACTAAAGAATGCTATTTGATGACCTCTTAATTGAGAACCACATCAATTCCCATGTTAGAAGTGTCGCAACCCACCAAGTCTGAAAGGCACAAAATTTGAGCTTTAGTCATCTTAGTCTTGATCCTATCAAACACTCTTGTTGTTGCACTTTGAAAACCGGGAGGAGCTGAAAGCTTTTGTGTATTTGAGACAACTCAAAAGGGTTGAATATATAGAGATTACAATCATCTATACAAGGAAAATAATAAAATCAGAATCCTCTACATATGGAAACGGGCTATACAAGGTATACTAGCTATATAAGGTATGTGAGCCTGTCTAACATCCCCCCTCAAACTAATGCTGGTCATCGACAAGTAATAGTTTGCCAACTAGAAATGAATGACGTGCAGAAGTGAGGGACTTGGTAAGAATGTCTGCAATCTAATCATGAGATGCAACATGTGGAAGAGAAATGAGCCCAGACTGAAATTTCTCATAGATAAAGTGACAGTCAACTTCAATATGCTTCGTCCGTTCATGAAAAACCGGGTTAGAGGCAATCTGAATAGCACTTAGATTATCGACATGGAGTGGAGTAGGATTCTGCAGAGGAATGCCCAAGTCGGAAAGAAGTCCACGTAACCAGACAAGCTCACTACACGCAGCGGACATCACCGATACTCGGCTTCTGTGCTCGATTTGGAAACAGTGGCCTGCTTCTTACACTTCCAAGAGATGAGAGAAGTGCCAGGAAAAACACAATAGCCAGTGGTAGATCTTTGTGTGAGAGTGCAACCGGCCCAATCAGCATCCGAATAAGCACGAAGGTCCAGAGTCGTCATGGAGAAGAAGAACAGTGATCGATCTAGAATTCCACGTAGGTACCGTAGGATGCGTAACACTGCAGTCATATGAAGAGTCCGAGGAACAGAAACAAACTGACTGACGACTTGGACAGCGTAGGCAATATTAGGGCGAGTCATAGTTAAGTAAACCAGACTCCCAACCAAACGGCGGTAGAAGTCAGGCTGTGCAAGGAGATCACCATCGTCACGGCCATATTGAACGTTAAGTTCTAAGGGAGTCTGAACTGTCTTCTGATCCGTCAATGATGCCAAGGCGAGAAGATCCTTGGTATATTTACTCTGGCTGACTAGGATCCCACGTTTAGAACGTGAAATTTTAAGCCCAAGAAAGTGTGTAAGATGGCCGAGGTCTTTCATCTTGAAGGATGATTGCAGAACTTCCTTTAAAACCGAGATGCCAATAGCATCGCTACCAATCAGAAGTAGGTCATCAACATAGACGAGAACAATGACAATTCCACGAGTAGTGGTGCGCAAAAATAAGGATGGGTCATGACTACTTTGAGTTGGAACCATGCCCGAGGTGCCTGTTTGAGGCCATACAGGGCTTTCTTTAGGCGACATACCTTATTTTCAGGGATTAAAGAGCTAGGAGGAGGTTTCAAATATATGGTTTTTTGGAGGTCTCCATGAAGAAAAGCATTTTTCACATCCATCTGAGCAAGTGGCCAAGAGCAAACAGAAGATATTGCCAGAAGAGTACGAACAGTTTTCATCTTGGCCACTGGAGCGAATGTCTCATCATAATCAACTCTATATTCCTGTTTGTATCCCTGAGCAACAAGTCGAGCCTTATATCGATCCAATGATCCATCAGACTTGAGCTTCACAAAATAAATCCATTTGCTACCAATTAGCTGTTGGTCAGCGGGTCGAGTGACAATGTCGCACGTATGATTTTCATCCAATGCCGCAAGTTCTTCTGCCATAGCATTCTTCCAATAATCATGAGTGGCTGCCTGAGAGTATGAAGTAGGAATAGAAACAGTATCCAGAGTAGCATTCATGGCAGACATAGAGCATATCAAGTGATCGGGCTCTCGATGTACACAAGCGGAATGATGTATCGAGGTAGGTTTAGGATCTGCAACATGTATAGTAGGTTCGGGTTGAGTAATAGGTGGTGGAGCTGTACGTGGTCGACGCGAGTAAACCTACAACGGACGAGGGAGAATACTCGAGGCAAAATGAATATCAGGAAAGGTGGTTAGACCAGGAGAATTTAGGGTGTGCGAAGGAGGAAGAGATAAATGAAAGGCAATATGTTCAAGAAAAACAATATGTCGTGAAACCCGAACACGATGAGAAACTGGATCATAACATTGAAAACCCTTCTGAGTTTCTCCAAATCCCAAGTACATACATTTGATCGATTTTGGAGATAGTTTGTTACGCTCACGTGAAGCCAAGTGAACATAACAGACACAACCAAAAACACGAAATGTGGAATATGCAGGAGGTAAGCCGTTGAGAACAAAGTATGAAGATTTACTATTTAGAACGTTGGTTGCAATCCGGTTAATCAAGTAGACGGAATGTAACATTGCTTCTGCCCAAAAAGAATGAGGAACACTCATAGTTGTCATCAGAGTGTTGGCAGTTTTAACAATATGGCGATTTTTTCGTTTAGCCACTTCGTTTTGTTGTGGAATATCAGAACAGGTGGTCTGATATATAATCCCATGACCCTGAAGAAATGTACAAAAATCTGTTGAGAGATATTCCCCCCCTGAGTCAAAGCAGAGAGTTTAAATTGAGACTTCCACCATAGAGTGAATATCTTGAATTTTTCAAAAACCTGTAACTTAGAGTGCAAAAAGTAAATCTAGATGTAATTTGTGAAATCATCAATAAATATAACATAGTATCGTAACCCAGAGAGAGACATAATTGCTAAAGGACCCCAGACATCTGTATGCTCAAGTTTTTTTTTTTGCCAAAAAAAATGAAAAAATATGGATTAAATCCGGAATATTCTAAGCATTCTAAATATGCATTCATTTATAAATTGGAACATGTTTATGGTGGTGTAACGGTCCACTCTTTGGTGAGAAGTTGTATCTGGATGAATTTATGAACCGGATAACCTGAATTTGACTACAAAATTCATATATTTAATTTTCTAACTATCTACTATCAATGATAGATATATTAGAATGAATGTAATATGAAAATATCTTACATTTAGGTGTTTGCAATTATTTTTTAGGGCCAAAATTCATGCGTAAATAGAAAAAAATATAAAATGGCACCCCAAATATGTAAAATGCACATTAACATGTTCTACTATGATTAACACATCATATGGCATCATTAAAACAACAAAAGAATCATTAAAAAATGATTTTTCGAATTTTCAAAAAAAGGGCCAAAATAAATGCGTAAATAGAAAAAAATATTAAAAAAATATAAAATGGCACCCCAAATCTGTAAAATGCACATTAACATGTTCTACTATGATTAACACATCATATGACATCATTAAAACAGCAAAAGAATCATTAAAAAATTATTTTTCAAATTTTCAAAAAAAAGGCCGAAATAAATGCATAAATAGAAAAAAATATAAAAATATATAAAATGGCACCCCAAATCTGTAAACTGCACATTAACATGTTCTACTATGATTAACATCATATAACATGATTAAAACAGCAAAAGAATCATTAAAAAATGATTTTTTGAATTTTCAAAAAAAGGGCCGAAATAAACGCGTAAATAGAAAAAAAATATTAAAAAAATATAAAATGGCACCCCAAATCTGTAAAATGCACATTAACATGTTCTACTATGATTAACACATCAAATGACATGATTAAAACAGCAAAACAACCATTAAAAATTAAAATTTCGAATTTTAAAAGAAGGGGCCAAAATTCATGCGTAAATAGGGAAAAATATAAAAAAATTATTAAATAGCACCCCAAATTTGTAAAATGCATATTAACATGTTCTACTATGATTACAACATCATATGGCATTGTTAAAACAACAAAACATATTAAAAAAAGTATAAATACTTATTTTTGACGAATTTCTGAAAAATGGCCCACCGAGCTTTGATTCAAGAAAATCCATAATATAATGTGTTTTTATCTCAAATACCTAGCTTGGTCGAAATTAGTAGTAGAAGGAGTGAGAAACAGTTTGGAAGTAAGAGGTTTCAAAAAAACAGCAAAAACAGAGCTTAAAATGGGAAAAAAAAAAAAAGTCTGTGACTTCGAGTGCAGAAAGTAAATCCAATTGTGTAACATGTGAAATCATCAATGAATATAACATAGTAACGTAACCCAGAGAGAGACATAATAGGTGAAAGACCCCGGACATCTGTATGAACTAGTTCAAATATAGAAGATGATTTTTGTAATACTTAGAGAAAAAAGAATACACTTACTTTTTGAAAGACAACAAGATGAACAAGAATAATCCAAATCTTTTTTATTAAGAGAAACGTTCTCTAACATGCTAGAAGAAAATAACTGAATTAACCGATTGAAATGTGGATGACCCAGGCGAAAGTGCCACAGTTTCCACAATTTATTTGCCGAACAAATATCTGATGAAGATAGAGAAAAGAAACAACGAGCTGGAGTGACAGATGGATCAAAGTTCAGCACGTACAGACGACCATGCCGCCTACCCATCCCAAGTACCTTCCCCGTTGCCAGATCCTGCATAAAACAACAGTTGGGAAGAAATATGACTAAGCAATTATTGGATGTGAGTTGACCAACTGAAATTAAATTGGAGGAGAGGTTAGGGACATGAAACACATCACGAAGGGTGAACTGGCGATGAGCAGAAGGAGAGAACGTCAATAATCCAACGGACTGAATAGGTAGTCTAGTGCCATCCGCAGTAGAAATAGACTGATTTTTGGTGTAGGGACGAATGTCACGAAGATGGGATACAGCACCAGTCATATGATTGGAAGCACACGAATCGAAGAACCATGTAGAAGATGGGGATATACCTGACATACTAACCGCAGAAAGGGCCTGAACGATTTGTTGGAGCATCGTAGAAGTCAAAGGTGATGAATGACCTTCAGCAGAAACAGTAGATGCAGAATTACTAACAGACGGTTCGGAAGAAATAGTAGCAGCAGTAGCAGAAAAAGCACGACCACCACGTCCACGACCGAAAGAAGATGCATAGGCACGTGTTCGGCAGTCCTGAATGCCATGACCAGTCCGTCGACAATAAGAACACCATTCTTTGTATTGAGTGACAACATGACCCACCTTGTTGCAGCCACGACAATTCAAAGGAGTGGAACCACGTGTTGGTGTAGTGGTGGACACAGCAAGTACCATATCAGAGGATCCCGGAGTTGAGGAAGGAATAGAGAGAACTTTCAGTCGTTGTTCCTCAGCCAATAAATCATTAATAACCGAATTCAATGAAGGAGTAGGGCTACGGTTCAAGAGAGCAGCCCGACAATGCTCAAATTTTGGACGCAGCTTCATAAGAAATTGTCGAACTTGCGCACTCTCGCGCATAGTTTGGAATATCTTAAAGTCATGAGGAAATGTTGGATCCATCATAGCCATCTCTGTCCAAATTGTGACAATTTTGGAGTAAAATGATTGAATACTGTCATCACCCTAAGTTTAACGAGATCCTGTTCCAGGCGGTATAACTGGGCTGCATTACTCTGTTGATAAATTGTCTGGAGATGTTCCCACATTGCCTTAGTAGTGCGATGAGGTGTGAGGCCAACAGCAATGGACCGATCGACCGAATCAAGAATCCAGGTAATAATCCGTCCATTGTTCATTTCCCAATCAGATAATTTGTCGGCATCTGTGGAAGTGGGGATAGTAACAGATCCATCAGTTAGTCCCCACAAACCACGACCCTTGAGGAAGTTCTGAAAATGGATGGCCCATAGACAATAGCTGGTACCATCAAAACTACAACGTGGGGCCTCTGTACGTGATGAGTCTTTGTCCATTGATCTGAAGGAATGTAAAGCACGTAAATAGTTGCAGCAGAAGAGGGTTTTAGATGTACCATACAGCAGGAGATACCCAAGGGTTTGCAGTTTTTGGATCTAGCGGAATAACAACAGCAACAGGGGCGCTGGATCTAGATCTGGACGATGCAGGAGCGCTGGACATGCAAGAGGGGTGGTCAGACGAGCAGGGCCGATGCTGTAGGGTGGTCGGACGAGCAGGGGCGACGCTATAGGGTGGTTGAAAGACGCAGTGATGGTCAGACAACGCAGTAGAGGTGGCCGGACGACGCAGGGGCGCTCGAACAAGCAGGGATGGTGGCCGAACGCAGCAGGGATGGTTGGATCTGACAGGTGGTGCCGGTTTTGGATCAGTATAGCTCTGATACCATGAAAACTGGGAGGAGCTGAAAGCTTTTGTGTATTTGAGACAACCCAAAGGGGTTGAATATATAGAGATTACAGTTATCTATACAAGGAAAATAATAAAATCAGAATCCTCTACATATGGAAACGGGCTATACAAGATATACTAGCTATACAAGGTATGTGAGCCTTTTTAACACACTTATCTATTAAAACTCTCTTTATTTAATGCAATCAGTGATTGGAGCCATGATGCCGCTTAAGTTCCACACAAAACATCTATAAAATGTGGCGAGGCTGTTGAAGTGAGTGTTTTAAAGTCCCTCAATATACAATGATATATTCTAGAGCAAGTGGTTATTTAACATGGTATAAGATCGGAAGGTCAAATGTTTGAATCCTAGGGGCAACAAATGTGCTCCCTAATATATTCTACCACGAGGGGCTAGGAAAATCAAGTCTGGCCTGGGGACCGGGAAATAAAGCCCGGCCTATTTATGGTATGAGTGTCCCTCCACCCTTGCCTAGTATGTTCCCGTGCAGCGCACATGTGGGGGAGTGTTAAACTCCCTCAATATACATTGATACACCTTCCTCTAATGGCTCGAGCTTTTAGAGCAGGTGGTTATTTAACCTAGTATCAGAAGAAAGCACTTAGGCAGGGAATCTGATATTGAGTTGATGGTCATCTTCAAGTAGAGGCATTTGTTCTAATTGGGTAGGTTCCATCATCGATAGATGATCTACTTCAGGATATTATACCTTTGTTGGGGGAATTTAGTCACTTGGAAGAGTAAGAAACAGAATGTGGTGGCCTATTCCAGTTTTGAGGCCGAGTACAGAGCCATGGGTCATGCCATTTGTGAGTTGTTATGGCTCAATTCCTTATTACAGGAGCTTCGATGATTTGTAGGCAGTCCTATGATGCTTTATTGCGATAATCAAGCAGCAACCCACATTGCAAATAATCCAGTATTCCATGAGAGGACCAAGCACATTGAAGTTGATTCCATTTCATCCGAGAAAAGATTGCTTCTAAGGAGATTCTCACAACCTATATTCAGTCCAAGTTTCATATTGCAGATATTTTCACTAAAGCTTTATCATATACATAGTTCTCTTTACTTGGTTCCAAGCTGGGTATGACTGATATTTATGCTCCAACTTAAGGGGGAGTGTTGAAGTGAGCATATATTATGTTTGGGTGGTCCTATTCACTACCATATTTTTTAGAATTTTTTTTTTTTTTTTTTTCATATAATAGAAAGAGAGGAGTAGGGTAATCCTATTTTGGTTAATTTTAATTTTTGTTTACAAAGGCCATGGAAACTATGAACTTCAGAGATAGTGGTCGGTGTCAACTAATCAACAATGGCTTTCACCTTACTAGAGTCCACCTATACACCTTATAACGAGACAATGTAGCTTAAGAAGACCACGGATGTACTCATGAAGGTGTAATCTTTAATGTTGATGTAGAAGCGCTCATGGGGAAGGACTCCGAAGATAAGACCTAGGTGATTGAGTCCTTGACTCACTATAGATAAGAATGTCATTAAAGTAAACAACAACAAACTTGCTAATAAAGGGGTGTGACGACTAGGTCATGACGTGCATGAAAGTACTAGGCACGTTTGTGAGATTGAATGGCATGACCAACCACTCATAGAGACCGTCCTTCGTCTTGTCTTCCATTTATCACCAGGTTGGATACAGATCTAGGGATATCCACTGCGAAGATCAATCTTGGAAAAGATGTTAGCTCCTGGCATCAAGCCCAACATATCATCAAGTCGAGAAATGAGCAAGCGGTACTTCACCGTGATTTTATTAATAACTCAGTTGTCCACACACATATGCCAACTTCCATCCTTGTTGGGGGTAAGGAGGGCTGGTACAACACATGGGCTTTAGGCTCTCTCGGATGTAGCCCTTTTTTTAACAATTCATCAACATAATGCTTCAACTTGGTGTGCTTCGTTGGACTCATTCAGTGTGTTAGTAAGTTAGTTATGGATGCTCTAGAAACTAAATATATGGCATGATGAATATCCTGTAGCGGAGGTAACTCCTCGGGCAGATCATTAAGACCAAACATTGCAAGTTATAGAGCATAGATTTTACTTCATTAGGACTAGGCTCATCATGATCAGTAATAGGCTCCTGCACCTGTTTTGTGACTAGAGTGAACATATTATGCTTTTTTCTATGCCTTCTTTAAACTTCCATATGGTGAGAACAAGGGAGTTAAGAAGGGCAGCTGGCGTAGACGATAGGGGCGTAGATGAAGGAGGTGACATAAGTTGCAGGAACTATGCATGCTAGCCTCACCGTCACTTTATACCTTTTGGTCAAAGAGTCGAGGTTGATCGAGAAGGATGTGGGTGATATTTACCAAAATTATGTCACACCAAATGTTGTCTTCATAAATGCAGATTTTAAAGGACACCAAACACATTCAAGTTCGGGATGGCAGTGTCATAGACCAATGCAACCTTGTATGGTTTTTGATATCTTTAGTTGGAAATTTAAGCATATCAATAATTTCATATTAGACAATGTTCATCACATTGCTATTATCAATGATCGTATTACATAACCTACATGAACACTTTACTCGTGCACACAAAATAGTGATCCGCTGTCAGCCTTACACTTCCTCCGCAATGGTGCTAAGGAGGTGGCGTATGATGAGAGTGGAGCCTTCAACCTCAGCTTCGACCACAATTTCAGCAGGGGGGGGGGGGGTGGGGGGGGGTGGGGGGGGTCCTCTGGCTGTGATGCAGGCTTTACAAAAGGTTGTTCCATCTCAATATGCTCACCTTAATACTCATGGTCGTTCGAGTAGTAGGGGTCCACATTACCACAATAATGGAGTTTCTTGGCTTACATAAATTCATTAGACAAGTGTTCTCTTTATTTGCAACGCTAATAGTCAACATTCTGTTGTTCTCACCTAAGGGGAGGACAAGGATTAGGACATCAACCTCTAGTGTCATTTCTCTGCAGTGCTGGTTGCGTTTGGTATGAATTCTCTAGCGGAGAGTGCTGCAAAGGTTGTGGTTGCTTTACAAGTGGAGTTTGCATTTGTGGGCATAGCTAAAAAGGGTGTGAAGGTGGTTGGTAACCTGCGGCGGAGTCCAGTTAAGATGTGGATCCAGACCTTTCCTCACAAAAGGCTCCCCGATGAGAGAGTCAAGACCTCAAAGAGTCCTACCACAATTGTTGCTTAACTCACTGAGTCTTCCAATGAACATTGTCGACTAACTCGAAATCATACATGACCATCTCGTGCTAAATCTCTTGGCATAACCATGTCCGATAGTTGTTAGTTGTTACACAATTGGTCTTAAGCATACAACAAACAAAGAACTCATCGAACTTCTATATAGCCATCCACCAATAAAATTCATATGAACAAAAGGGGCTCCTAGAGAAGGGTATCCATGTAGTATAAAGGCAAATACTTACTTTCCAGCTTCTTTCTCATGTCAGCCCACTTGCTAATAGCAGGAGACCCATGATGAAATTGTTATCACCAATGCTTCATCACTAGATTCTTGTTGCGCCCTTCAACTTGACCTTGACAAAGGCCACTTGTTGTACATCTTCTGTGTCGTAACATGTAAAATAATCTTCAAGCAATGTAATCTAATCGACAAATGCCTTTGCATCAAGTCGGCCCGTGAAGTCCAAAACTTCAACTCATACTTTCTTAGTGATATTGTCTTTCTTGGGTGTCTCTATCGAAGTTTCATGGGCTCTCTCTGCAAAGAGCCATTGCATGAAATCATAAACAGACTCCCGATGACTAGTACCATTTTGATTCACCGAGATTTTTGGTTGGAACCTTGGTTACGGATTTGGGTTACTATTAGGATCTCTAATGGAATCAGGTTGCTCTCCATGTAGCTAACTGGTCAACATGTCTTCCAAATTGGCTACCCTTGTGATGATTTAATTGTGTTGTTGATAATTGGTAAGCCTCCCTTGATAGATACAACCACTACGGGTAGACATCATATCAAG
This sequence comes from Magnolia sinica, assembly GCF_029962835.1. Lineage (NCBI taxonomy): Eukaryota > Viridiplantae > Streptophyta > Magnoliopsida > Magnoliales > Magnoliaceae > Magnolia > Magnolia sinica. The sequence goes on along the minus strand of NC_080578.1, from coordinate 17,958,886 downwards.
GAGCGACGTCGACAAAGTAATGGACATAATAGGGTGGTTTCTGGTTTAGAATATAAGATGGTTAATGGGCTAAAATTTCTAGGCTTTAATGGGTTAGAACAAGGACTGCATTTGGTCTATTTAGTGAGTTGGATTTTGGGCTTTCGTTGGGCTGGGATAGCTGCGGGATTTGGAGTAGAATAGGGCTGGTTTTCAAGGCTTTTGATGGGCTGGATTTTTGGGTTTTTAATGACCTGAAATAAGGTTGGATTTGGATTGTTAATGGCTTAGATTATGGGCTTTTAATGGGCTGGATATGGATTGTTAATGGATTAGATTTTGGGCTTTTAATGGGTTGTAATGAGGGCTGGATTTTTGGACTGCAATAGGGTGGGTTTTCCAGGCTTCTAATGGGCTGGAATTGGGGGCTCGATTCAGGAGGGTATATGGCTACTGAAATTTTGCCAAAGTGTTCCCTTGTCAATTGCTTTGTAAAAGAATTAAAAAGGGGGGTGTTAGGTAGGAGGAATCAGTGTAATGAAGAGAATAAAGGAAAAGATGTAAATTTCTTTGATTAAAAACCTGAAAGTAGAATATTGAGATTGTTGTTGATCCAGGACTCCAATCCAGCCACATGTAGCACCTTCAAGCTAAGCATAAGAATTACAAATTAGACATACGAAGAATGAAGGTTCTTAATGTCATTGACAACTAATGACTTATTGTAAAAATGGAAAAGTAAATAAGAAAGATGCTTAATGGATAATGATGGGGACATCATGCGCACGCCCCCCACCCTACACACATATTCAAGGAGGAGGAGGGCCCCACTTTTGATCAGGATCGATGACGACATCTTTGGAGGGCCTCACAATTAGGGGCTGCGCTATGGGGCTTTGGAGTGGACCCGATCATTACATAGATTCTACCATCTGATCTCATGATTGTGGCCCACTACCTTAGATGATTTAGGATTTTGAGTTTTGACTATTCTCATTATTAGAAACATCATGAATGGCTTTAATTGCATAGATTAGTTATTATTTTATTTACTTTAGCTTTAAATATTAGTGTGCACATGGCGCAAGGGTAAAATTGTCTTTTGGGGTTTAAGGTTTTCTGATAAATAAGCAACCCCATGTAGGTATTGTCAGTGAAGTTTATGAACAAAAATTCTGCATTTTTTCTTCTTCTCTATCTCTTTGGGTTGAAGAATCGAATTGGGTGCGAAACCCTCCCTTCCTGGAAGGGCTAACTACCGTGGTGCGAACCCACAACCATCCCAAATCATCCCCACTTCATTACGCCCCACATCCATCATCCTCTACATCCCTTCCACCTTCAAATTCACCTTTTTTTTTTGTATCCAAGTTCTATCATATAACAGTGCACAGACAAATTTTTAGATTCTGGCCCATTTGAGGGGTTGAAACTTCAGCGAAGCACCACGCACAAATCGTGCATCGGATCGACACGAAATTTGGCATGGAGGCAATCCTACCCTAGCCGATCTCAGCTTAAGAGTCACTTTCCGAATTTGTGGGCCCCACACACGTGTGGACGAGTGGTCATGCACGTATGCCCAGGGCCAGCTGTTGTCCACGCACGTGGCTCATCCAGGTTTTATTTTTTCCTCTATTTTCCTCCTCTTTAGACTTAAATCCAGATCCTTAACCCTAAAGAATCCCAAATCCCAATTATCCCTAAATTTGAGCCCTAGATTTTCCCCCGAATTGAAACATGGTGAATCTCTTGAATTGGGGAATAATCCTTTGCAAGAATAGATGAATCTTACACTCCTTTGGGTTTATTTGGTTTATAATTTTATTTGATCCAGCCCTAAACTTGTGTAGGCTTGGACCCCCATAGATTCCCCTTTTTGAATATTTGATCGTATGTAGGATGTGGAATTTTGTGATTGTTTAAAATTGGTATAATCTAAAGCTTGAACTCTTGCATATCATATTTAATTTCATGTCTTACATCAGATAAAGAGATATTTAATGAAATTTTATTACATGGTTGGTTGATTGATTTTGCATAGTTAGCTACCTAATTAGGAGGCTTGGGCCTCTTTATTGATGGGCCAAATGTGGCCTTGGGCCTAGGCCTAATGGGTCTGGGCCTGGCCCATGGATCTTGGGCCCAATTTAGCCTGCATTAGATTTTGGAGCTGATTTGAAATTTTGTCTATGAACTGAATGAGTTTTTTTTTTTTTTTTTCTAATTCTAAATATTGAGGAATATTTCTCATCATTCCAAGAATTGCTTTCTAGCAATTCGTATGTCAATCCGCTAACTTATTTTGTTATTCTTCCCTTTTTAATGTCTAAAGGCGTGAAGAATCACTGTCTATCTTCAAGCGAAGGCTTTTGGGGGCCTTACTAGATTTTGCTGCTAAGGAACTTGAGGCCCAGGTAATTTTCATTTCTTAAGCCTTATATTTCCCTTATCAAATAAACATTTACACTCATAATTGCATTAATAGTGTTAGAGGTGTTTATTTTTGCTCCGATAATTTAAAACGGCAAAGTCCCATTTGTGCAGCTGGGCTAGCTCATGGTATGCCTTCGCAAATAATGTGAAGGAGTGGGGGTCTATGCAAGATTGAAACTGTTTGGGCACTCTAAAGAGTTACTCAACGATTTATGGGAATGGATGTTGTTCTTTTCACATGTGTCTTGATAGTTCTATAATCAATCATTACATGACATGGATGTTGTTGTATGTGTATTTGTCCATGTAACCAAAACATGCTCACAAGCAGTGATTTAAAATATCAATAATATTAGCCAGTACTATTGATATCACATGGGGCCGATACGATATACAGGGGGAGTTATTGAATTTCCCTGTATTGCACAAAATACTGCAATGCTACTAAAAACCTTGTATAAAATTCCCCCCATATCGTTGATACATGTGATACCTTGCAATTTGTACAATCGATACATAGCGATACATTCCCCACCAGGAAATTCAAAAAAAAAAAAAAAAAAATTCAAAAAAACCCACAAAAACTCCATTTTCTCCCAAATTTGTTTAGAGGAATCTGTTTTTATACTTGTGTTGTATGAGTTATGAATTATACGAACTCATTTTGGATATAATTGCATCACCTTTGTTAGATAGCTCATAGTTTAGGTCCTTGTCCATACTTGTTTTGTGATCTTTTGCCATGTCTCTTACAACATATTAGAAGAATTACATCATCTTCCTAATGTTTCCCTCAAACAGCGATACATTCCTCGATACATGCGATATTTCCCATGCAATATTCATATGTTTCCATATTGTGTGATACATGGATTGATACCGATATTTAAATCACTGGTCACAAGTCAATGGGGGACATGCAAACAAGGTTTAGACACGACAATACATTGTAGATATGCACACAGTTTTTTTTTTTTTTTTTAAAGACTATGCATTGAACGGGGAAGAATAGTACAGCAGGAAACATGCACACATAGTTATACGTTAATGAAAATTATGGCAGTTTCTAGATAATTCGTGCGAGTGTAGATTTCTCTTTAGAATGGAAGAGCAAGATTGGTGATGAGATAGATTGAGTGATGGTATTAGCAGAGTTCTTGGATCATTTTGAGAGCATGAAGAAGTCTCGAAAGGGACTGATCTGAGATTGGATGGCTGGATTAGTGGATAATATGTGGGGGACCCACAAGCCTACTCATGATTGGATCATTATTCAAGGAAGATATTTTAGGAATTTGAGTTCGATATCTTATTGTGTAAGTAATGTTTCAAGTATTTGGGTTTATCGTAAAGTGTCTATATTCATTGTTGAAATAAAGTGTCTAGGTTCATTGTAAAGTGTTTATACTCATTGGTTAAAATAGTGTCTAGATTCATTATTTAAAGTAAAGTGTCTAGGTTCACTGTTTAAAACAACGTGTCCAGGTTCAATGTTTAAAGTGTCTTGATTCTAGTTTTCCGTATATAAATATTTAGCCCTTGCTGGAAAGAAAGGACAGTGGAACTGTGTTGTTCTTTGCATATTAGACTTCTTAGCTTGGTTTCCTAGTGTGATAACCTTAGTGGTAGATCCTGTTTGGATGTGAAATCAACACCGATAAGGTGGTATTTACGTATCTTGCTTTTATCAAGTCTTTGGTTCTTATTATATTTCACATTAGGGAGTTGTGATTGTGTCTATTGGTATCAGAGCCTCTCAATCTTGATCCAACAAGGTTTAGATCAATTCTCTTGTCAATATGCCTTCCTACAAAGCAAGAGGTAGAGGTAGATGTGATGAAGGAGAAGCCAATCCCAATCAGCCCAGCCCACGTGATGTGAAAATTCCAGATTAAAGATACAAGTGGAGATCTTGGCCCAACGCAAGTGCATGGAATTGGCAGTTAGTCATGATGATTTCAATAATGAATCAAAGGGAGGAGACTTTTATAATGAGTTTTATGATAGATCGCTGGTTAGAGGACCTCGGTTGTAGAGTGGAGGTATACCCAAGAGGAGAGAGGACGAGAATTGGATATTCCATTAGACATTCTAGAGTATAGTATTAGTATGGAAGGGGAAGAGTTTTTGGATTGGTTGAATGTTGTGGAAAAGATTTTTTAATACAAAAAATTGGCCAATCATAAACGTTTGAAGTTGGTTGGGTGTTATCTTCTTCGGTTAAAGCAGGCTATGCAAGAGGCTTTGCCTGTCCATCCATTGTCGACAATTACAGAGGTTTACCAACGCGCATTTTTCGTTGAAAATTTCCAAAAGTGGACTTTTGGAAGGGCTGGATCATCGAGTTACTAGACTGACAAGGGGCTGGTTAGAGAGGGCAGTGGTACCAAAGGTGCAGGGTAGTACACTAGGGTTGAACGAGCTCAACTTGGGGCCAACTGCATGACTCCGGGTGGACGACATGGTGCCAAGATTGACGATAGAGGGAAAAGAATGGGTACTGTCTTCTGCTTCGAATGTGGATACATGGGCATATTTCATCCGAAACTAGAAAGAGGGAGGAGCACATTGTGAGAATTCCGCACACGGATGATGATGGTGATGGGGCAGCACATGGTGATGACTTGGATGATCCTTTTATAATGAAGAAGATGTGGATGACATTATTTGTGGAGATTTAGATCAGTCACTTGTGATCCGAATGAGTTTGTTAGCACCTAAGGCTTTGAAGGATGAGGACTGGTTAGGTACGGATATCTTAAATACTTGGTGTATGGTTAATTGACGTTGTTGCTGCATGATCATTGATGGAGGCAGTTGTGAAAATGTCATGGCCCATAAAGTGATCACCAAACTCCATATTCCTACATAGAAGCATCCTAAACCATATTTCCTTTCTTGGTTTAAGAAAGGTAATGGGGTAACAATTTCAGCCATCCACTTATTTTATTTTCGATAGGAGGAAAGTATCATGACAAAGTGTGATGCAATGTTGCCTTGATGGACATGTCCGACATCTTGTTGAGTAGACTGTGGCAGTTTGACCAGTGTTGTACATCATGGCCGGAAGAACACTTTCACTTTTTAGAAAGATAATGTGAAAGTTGGATTGGGTCTCACTAGAGAATGAATCCGTGATACTTAACTTATTGCGGGACGTGAATTTTCTTTGCATGGCATCATTTATAGTGGAGACGAAAGAGAGTGGGATAATATTTGCCGTGGTTGGGAAGGATACGATGAGTGGTATGGAAGTGTTGGATGTAATAAAGCCTATGATGAGGGAATTTGCAGATGTTTTTTATTGATGACTTTCCATCTTGGTGTCTAGTTTGCGCAATAGACTAGCTACCAGATGAGCCCAAAAGAGCATGAGGAGCTCAATCGGCAGGTTAGGGAGTTATTGATCATGGTTATATAGGTGAGGGCATGAGTACCTATGCCGTTTCAGCCAGCCAGCAAGCAACAGCTGCTTCAAAGCTGTGCGCGCTAGCGTGCTCATACGTTTTTCAGCTTGCTGGCTCATTCCAGGTTCGACAAATCATCGTATGTGTCTCTGCCTGGCCAAATGCGCCCTAACATCCATGGTTGGAGTCTTGGAGTTGCTATGGAATGAGATCCTTTGGCTTTCTCTCCTTTTTCTCTGTTTCATACTAAGCACATAGAAGTGGATTGCCACGGGAAAAAGTCTGCCCTCTTAACACCTAAGAAGGACGGATCATGGAGGATGTGCATGGAAAGTACGACCATCAATAATATTACAAAAAAATACAGATTCCAAATTCTAAGGTTAGACGGCATGCTTGATATGTTAATTGGTTGGTGCACGGGTGTTCTCTAAGATAGATTTGAGAAGCCTTTACCACCAAATTAGTATCGCCCCGAGGGATGAATAGAAAACAACATTTAAGACATGTGAATGGCTTTTTGAGTGGCTTGTCATGCAATTTGGTTTGTCAAATGCACCAAGCACTTTCATGCAGGTGATGAACCAAATGCTTGGACCATTCATTGGCAAGTTTGTTGTGGTTTACTTTGATGATATATTGGTTTACTTTGATGATTGATTGGGTGATTTCTTGGGTTATATGGTGTTGGGGTTAGAATTACAGTTGATAATGAGAAAGAGATGGCTCTTTGGGAATGGCCTACCCCTTCTAGCATGTAGGAAGTGTAGAGTTTCCATGTGTTGGTATCTTTCTATCGTCGATTCATAAGAAATTTTAGCACTATCATCACACCAATAACAGGTTGCGTTAAACAGGCTTTGTTTGTTTGGACAAAAGAAGCAAATGATAGCTTCAATGTGATAAAGAAGAATTTATCGGAAGCTCTGGCTTTGGCATTATTGGATTTCGAAAAGGTATTTCAAGTAGATAGGGATGTATTGCATGTCGGCATAAATATAGTGTTAAGCCAAAATGGAAGGCCTATTGCATATTTCAACGAGAAGCTCAATGAAGCTAGGATTCCGTATTCCACTTATGATATCGAATTTTATGCCATCATTCAGGCCCTACGACATTGGTGATATTATCTAATTCAGTGGGAGTTTGTCTTGTACTCTGATCATGATGCACTAAAATATATAAAAGGGAAATATAAAATGAACCACAAGCACAACAAGTGAATTTCTCAGTTGCAGGAATTCACATTCTCTTTGAAGAAAAAGTCCGATCCACGCAACAAGGTGGCTGATGCATTAAGTCTGAAGGTGGCATTATTGGCTACTTTACAGGTGCATGTAATTGGGTTTGATATATTCCTCGGGACGATCCTACTTTGGATAGATTTGGTCAGATATGTAGCAGGGATATCTGGGAGAGTGTCTTATGTAGGATGGGTTTCGATCAAGGGTAGAGGTGTACACGAGTCGGGCCGAGCCAAGCTTTTAGCAGCTCGTGCTCGACTCGTACAGCTTGAGTCTCAACTTGTGCTCAGCTTGGCTCGGCCTTCGAGCTTAGAACAGCAGCTCATGCTCGGCTCAGCCAGTAGCTCGATCCAGTTCGACCCGAGTTCGAGCTGAGTTTTCGAGTTGAGTGGTCGCTGGTCGGATGGGTTCGTCCAACAAACCAGATGTTCGTCCGACTGTACTAGAGCCACCCGACCAGTGGTCGCTAGTCAGATGGGCTTCCGCTTCTCAGACGAACACTACTCGCCGAAAAAAATGGAGAGAGGGGAGGAGAGGACTCACTTTGGGAGAGGAGGTCGTCCAGACAAATGCTGGAAGGAGGAATTTCGCCGGGCGGTGGAGAACAACGAGAGTATTGGGCGAACAGATAGCCAATTTGGGCGAAAGGGAGGGAGAAATGGGTTAGGGTCGGGCGATTTGGCCGCTGGATGCTCGCTGGGTTAGGGTTGGGCGAAATGGGTTAGGTTCGGGTGAATAAGGGTTTTTTTTAAAAGCCCTTATATATGTACTTAAAACTCCATCTGAGTCAAGTTTGAGCCGAGTCGAGCTAGGTCTAGCTCGGACTCGACTCGAAATGTTCTGAGCTCCCAAAAAATGGCTCGACTCGGTTCGAACACAGTTTCAATCCGAGTCAAGTCAAGCTTTTTCGAGTCGAGTCGAGCGAGTTACCAAGCTAACTCTGCTCGTATAGAGCTCTAATCAAGGGGTGTGCTATGCATCCCAAATTACTCCCTTTACGAGTGGATCATATTTAGGTGCTTTGGTGGGTCACTTTAGTCATGACAAGATAATAGCGTTATGGGAACAAGATTATTTTTTGCCCAGATTATGTCAAGAAGTGACTCAATTCATGGAACGTTGTCATATTTGCTAGATGGCTAAAGGTCAAGCTTAAAATTCTAGCATTTAGACTCCACTCACTGTTCCTAAGCCACCATGGGAGATGTCGCATGGATTTCGTATTGGGTCTTCCACGGATCCAATGAGGTACGGACAATGTTTTGTGGTTGTTGACAGGTTCTCTAAAGTGGCACACTTCATTCCTAGTAAGAAGACTTCAGGTGCTTCATATGTGGCCAGCCTTTATTTCTAAGAGGTGACTCAATTGCATAGTCTGCCAAAGATCATTACTTCCAATAGAGGTAGCAAATTCGTGGGCCACTTTTAGTGCACTTTATGGAGGAGATTGGGGACAAACCTATGCTCCAACACTGCCTATCACCCACGTATAGATAAAAAGACTGAAGTTGTTAACAGCAGCCTAGGCAACTTGTTTCATAATTTGGTGGGCCATCGCCCAAGATGGTGGGACAACATGCAAAATTCACCTACAACAACTTGCTCAATAGGTCCACACAGATGAGCCCTTTTGAGATTGCATAAGGGTTATTCCAACTAATATTTTGGACTTTGTACCAATCCAAAAGCCTAGAATAATGAACGAGGGTGTTGAAGATATGGCTTGGAACATTCAAGCAATGCATAACGAAATGTGAACACAATTGCGAGCTAACAATGCCATGTATAAGGAAGCCGCAGATCTAGCTGCAGGTTGATGATTTTCGAGGAGGGAGACTTGCCGTGGGCACTTATAACAAGCTTTAAATAAAGAAGATTGGGCCTTGTCATATTTTAAAAGAAATCAATGACAATGCGTACAAGGTGAAGCTGCCCAAAGATGTGAAGACTTCTGCTTTTTCAACATAGAAGATTCACACCCTAAAAGGGAGAGCAACCGACTGTTGAAGTGCTAGAGGAGGACAAAGAGAACTAGAAGTCAAGTTCTTTTCAGGAAGGGGAGACTGATGATGAGATAGATCGAGTGATGACATTAGTGGAGGAGTTCTTGAGTCATTTTAAGAGCAACAAGAAGGCTCGAAAGATTCCTATTTGAGCTTGGACGGCTGGATTGGTGGATCATCTACATTGAGGACTCACAAGCCTACCCATGATTGGATCATTATTCAAGGAAGATATTTTAGGAATTTGTGTTAGGTATCTTATTGGGTAATTAATGTTTTAACTGTTTTGGTTCATTGTAAAGTGTCCAGATTCATATTTTTTTTGAATGAAGTGTCAAGGTTCGTTGTAAAGTGCCTAGATTTATTGTTTAAAATAAAGTGTCTAGGTTCATTGTTTAAAGTATCTAAATTCTATTTTTCCATCTATAAGTATGTGACCCTTGCTTGGAAAGAAAGGACAGTTGAATTTGTGTAGTTCTTTGCATATTAAAGAATTTTTAGCTTGGTTCCTAGTATGAGAGCCTTGTTGGTAAAGTCAGTTGGGATGTGAAAGTCAGTTGGGATGTGAAATCAACACCAGTAATGTGATATTTTGCGTATCTTCTTGTCTTAACTCTTTGGTTTTTGTTATATTTCACATTGGGGAGTTGTGACTGCGTTAGAGGGTCAATCTCGAGAGACAGGGGATGCTTTGAAGATCACATCAGAGATGCTTCAAAACATTATTGTTAGAATATGAATACACCAAACTGAAAAATACATTCACGTTTTTACTGATATCAGTATCAATAAATGTCTGTTGTTTTTGTTCGATGCATGTCTAACACAACATTTCCTTTTTGGAAACAGACTACTTTTTAATATTGAAATATGTTTATAACATTATTCTTGACTTCATAAACAGGCAATTGCTTGGAATCCTTCATGTCTCTTAATCAACATTTTCCTTTCACTGACATCGTGACTGGGCTCTATTTCCATTATTGTTTCTAAAATTCAGGTTGATGCTTTCAAATATCAGAACTTAACATCAAGTATTTCAATTTTTTAATCAAGTCTCACATGGTTTCTGTGTCTCTGCAGTTGATTAATCTATCATGCCAATCGTGTAATCCTCTTGTGCTCGTATTTATTGGCTTAAAGTTAGGAACTGCCTACAAACGTATATGTTAACCCAGTTGATATGCCATCCTGCTGTTATGCCTTTTGCTTGAGTTAGTTTCAATACCTTCTGTTATTTGCTGCAGACTCAAATTATTGCTGTAGCTACTGCTGCTGTTGCGGCTAAGGGTTCCTCTCCAGAAGATGCTAAAGCAGAACTAGAGTCTACTACTCATCTTTATTTGGCTCTGGCAGATAATGCCGTTGTGATTCTGATGCTTGTAGAGGATCATTTACGGTTTCAAAGCCAACATTGTGTTGCTTCACATTCTACGGGTTGTCCGGGATCTCCAACTTCAGTTCCTTCATCCACTATTAGCCTGTCAAATTCATTAGGCAAAGCTATGGGAGAGTCAATGGAAACTGTTAGCTCTCGAAGAACATCACTATCTAGTGATTCTGGGAATCTCTCTCTTGATGTATGTACATTGCTATACCTGCATATATTTTACTGTCAGCTTGTGCTTGATGAGTTCCAGATTAACTTATTTGCAGATATTTGTGCTGGTGTTGTACTTGCTGTTGCTGCTTTAAAAAACATAAACATATAGTTAGATCTTCCTAATCTTTCACACTTATCTATGCTTGCAACTTGCAACTATTACTTGCATGCAAATCAAGTTTCCTGGTTAAGTCTGCCAATATTCTCATGCCAATTTTTTTTCATTTGATTCTTCCAAAATGATTTATCTGACTAGATGTTGTCCTCTACTTCTAAAAATATAATAAATAAATAAATAATAAAATAAAACAAAAAGAAAGATCGTTTCGCATGCAGCTTCTTGGGGTTTGCATGTGAGCAATCCACTAGAACCTCACATCTGATTTCAGCCACTCTTTTAGTCTCATGTGCTTTCCTCGTATGGGAAAAGTGATGCAACCTTAATTGTTATCTTTTGAAATAAGAATATTTCCCTATTTTTTTCCAAGACTGGTGCTATTTCATGTGGCATTGAGAAAAACTCACAGATAAAACTTTCAATTGTTCTGTTGTTCAACTTCCTTCACACCACTTTATTGTGTGTCGAACATCTACCCCATCAGTCAGATGCACCATTCCATGGTAGGCAATAGGCTTAAAAATCAAGTCAATCCATGACTTGGGTGGGCCACACCACATACAACAGTTAAGAGGGGTTACCCTCCCATTAAATCATTCATAATCATTTATTGGGCCCACCGACATGTGGTTCCCAAATCCAAACCATCCATTGTGTCTCCCACTTGGATGAGGGGTCAGATCAAGTTTCAACCGCATCCGAAACTCAGGTGGGCCCCACCAAGTGCTTTTATATGTTTTAGGCATGTCTTCACATGGTTTTAGATGGTATGGCCTACCTGAGTTCCGTATACGGCTGATTTTTGGGATATCCCATAACCTAAAGGGGACCCATCAAATGCACAATGTTGATGTTTGACACACATCACGATGGGGCCCACACAGCTCGATCTCATGGGAAGTTCCCATGAGGTCGACCTTATAGTACCATTTCCCATATATATGCATATATATACATAGATACATACATACATACATACATATATAGAGAGAGAGTCATGCTCACTTAGGCAAGTTTGCACACGTGTCATGGGCCCAAAATCCAAATAATCCATGTGATGCGGGACCCAATGAAACCCCTAGGGCTCAACTTTCTACCTAAACCAAAACTCTGGTGGGTCATAGCAAAGAGAGAGGCAAATCAAGGGAGGAAATTGTTTCCTTTTGCCATGGCCCACCAAAGTTTTGGATCAAGGTAAAAGTTGGGCCCTAGGGATTTCATGGGGTGACGCATCACATAGACCGTTCAGATTTTGGGCTCATATCACGTGAGATGAGTTCTCAACAAGTTCTCACGAGTTATCATGAGAACTGGTGCGCGGGAGAGCATTTCACTATATATATAGGGAAAAGGTACTATTCGGTCGACCTCATGGGAAGCTTCCCGTGAGGTTGAGCTTTATGGGCCCCAATGTGACGTGTGACAAACATCCATCCCATTAATTAGATGCACCCTTCCATAATGTGCCATGGGCCTTAAAATCAGGCCAATCCATGAATCAGGTGGGCCACACCACAGAAACCAGTTGAGAGTGGATGCTAGCCCATTGAAACCTTCCTGATTATATATAGGGCCCAATGAGATGTAGTTTAGACATCCAGCATATCCATTGTGTGTGTCCCACATGGATGAGTGGTCACACCAAATTTTAGACCATTCCAAAACTCAGATGGGCCCCACCAAGTGCTTTTAGATGTTTTAGGCATGATTTCCCATGGTTTCAGATGGTCTGACCCACCTGAGTTCCAAATACAACTGATTTTTAACACATACCATAACCTAGAGGGGAGTTACCAAATGCATGGTGTGGATGTCCATCACACAACATGGTGGGGCCCATAGAGCTCAACCTCATGGGAAGCTCCCATGAGGTCGACCTCTGGTACCATTTTGGTCCATTATAAACGAGCATGCTGTACACCATGAATCATGGTTTTAACAAATGCATTTTGGTGAATTATATTCTGATAATGTATATAAGAAACATGCTATTGTATCACATTTTTAGAAATGCGATACAAAGCCCTTTGTTGCATTTCTTATAGTTGTATCTCTCTTAGATGTCTGGTATACATATTGATGCAACTCAAAGTGCCGTGATCTTTTATATGGAGGATCATATATATTTTTTTCTTTTTTGTGTGTATGTTTGCATTTCTAAATATAGTACTCCAATTTCGTAAGTCATAGCTGTAGGTAATCAATATAGATGCAAATCATTAAGTTATTATTGACCATGATGTCACGATCGAATCTCGAGAAAGAAAGAGAGGAGAAAGAGGGAAGAAGAGAGGAAAGGAGGAAAAAGAAAGAAAGAAGGAGATAGAGAGCTCAGGGAAACAAGTCAAGTGTTAGCCTCCAATGGCCAACACACTTATATTAATATGATGTAAAGATATGATACTCTAGAGGGTTACAAATATAGCCTACATGTATATAATTCCCTACATTTCCCACAAACTAGAGCTATGGATATCAATCATGCCCAGCTTGGAACACATGAAGCAGATGATGCCGACCAATCCCTTTGGTTAAAAAATTAGCAAGTTGATCATCAGATTTTTTTTATATGACATGAAAATATCCTTCAATGCCACCTTTGTTAAAGTGATAAACACCCTTGATATACATTGATACACCACACTCTGATAGCTTAAGCTTTTGGAGTAAATGGTTGTTTGACATGGTATCAAAGTGGAAGGTCCTATGTTCGAATCTCAAGAGCAGCAAATATGCCTCGCAAATTTATTATTCTCCCACGGGGGGTCAAGAAAAATCAAGTCCGGCCCAAGGACCGGGAAATCAAGCCCGGCCTATTTATGGTGTGAGCATCCCTCCACCCTCGTCAGTATGTTCTTGCGGGGGGGTGTTGAAGTGATAAAGTCCCTTGATATACATTGATACACTACACTGTGACAACTTAAGCTTTTGGAGTAAATGGTTGTTTGAGCCCGGCCTATTTATGGTGTGTGTCCCTCCACCCTCGTCAGTATTTTCCCGTGCAGAATTCCCACGCCGCACGTGCGGGGGGGTGTTAAAGTGATAAAATCCCTTGATATACATTGATACACCACACTCTGATAGCTTAAGCTTTTGGAGTAAATGGTTGTTTGACAACCTTTTCATAGATAAAATAGCAATAAACCTCAATATTCCTAGTGTGAGCTCATGACAAACTGAGTTAAACGAAATGTGGATAGCTGCAAGATTATCACAACGAAAAGTCAACAAGAAAAGAAACTGGAAGACCTAACTCAGTGAACAAGGTCTTCAACCAAAGAAGTTCACATACATCATGAGCCATAGCCAGAAGTTCAGCTTCAGCACCAAAACGGGCCACAACTGAGTATGCCTGAGGTGACCACAATGAGTGCAAACTAGTTTATTCTGCTCATCACAAATTTCTTGGGCCTCGACATAGGTCATTACAACCATGGCCCATACTATAGCCACTAGGTCCAAATCACTCACCTCTAGCAAACCTCCTTTTACGATTGTCTATTCAACTTTGTTTACTACAACTACCAATCACAGTACTAGGTAGAGTAGATTTATTATGAGAACCAGAAGCAGTATCAAACATCACTTTTCGACAACTTTCTTCTCGTTGAAGCAAAGAGAAGCTGCCTCAAGAGGAATAGCCTGAGCCTCTCATCTGAGAACTTAGAACATATAGTCTTGTAGTCGGAATTAAGTCCAGCAAGAAGGTTAAAGATTTGTTGCATCTCAATCTCATCTTGGCAGTCCTGAGCACAACAATAACGGATTTGGAATCACTCATGTTAACCGAAAAACATGAGCTACATTCTTTTCTTTAGAGTAGGTAGCTGTAAAAAAGTTCAAAATCTCTTTCGCAATTTCATAGTGCATGAAAGTTTCAACAATTTCATCCTTCATTGTGTGAAGTAACCACCCCATTATCATCATATTGTCAGCTTCCCAACCTGCATGAGTAGGATTGGACTTCTCAAGTTTTGTAATGGTCCCATCTAAATATCCTAGTTTCCTCCGACCTTCAATGAAATATGGGTCGATTTGGACCATGTTACATAGTTTTCACCATCAAACTTGATAGTGGTAATATGCCACCTTAGATTATCACTCATCCTAGGTGCATTGTTCCACTTGCATATTATTGAATAACTTAAGGTATCACTCAAAAGTGAAGTACCCTCCATATTGCAGTAGACACTCTTAACTACTTGAAGCCATACAAACACAGAATCAAGATCCCCACACCTAGTCACACATAGGTGTGGACACAACCCTAACACACCGCTGTACCTCTTGTATTAGAAAGCACTTGAAAAATCAACAGAAAAAGGCCCAAAAGGGTTTTACAGCAACTATCTTCCACAAAAAATTCCCCGCTAATTTCTTGTTTCCAAAGGCTGCACTGAGTCAACCAACCCAAATCAATATGGAAAAGCTCCACACACACACACACACACACACACACACACACACAAAAAAAAGATACTAGCAAAAACACAAATACGAATTTCCCCTTTTTATTTTTGGTAAAACACCATAAAAACTTACCAAAAATACATGGAAAAATGACCATAATTCATCGAAATCATCCTCTTTCAGATCCTGTATTTTTCTTTCTCACTGGGCCATCTAACTGTGCATTGCTGACAAGACCTGTACGGATTGATGATGTCAGTAGGGGATCAATGCTTTGATACCAAGTGGAAAGGAGTAGAAAGGAGAGAAGATAAAGAAAGAAAGACTGAAAGAGAGGAGAAAGAGGGAAGAAGAAAGAAAGGAGAAAGAGAGAGTTATGGGCAACAAGTGTTAACCCCAATGACTAATAACTTATATTGGTATGAAATAAAGATATGCTACTCCACAAGATTACAAATATAGCCTACACACATACACACATATTTATATAGTTTTGTACAGTGTGATGTATATTTTCTTCTAGTAGATAGGACGTTGTAATGTGTTATTCACTAGTGGTGAAGAAGTATTATTGACTTATATATTGTTGATATGCATGAATAAAAAAAGATGGTTATCTTTGCATTCTTCCCAAACCCATATGTTCATGAACTTCTCTATGCATAATTTAAAAAATCATCCAATTCAGGAAACGAGTTATTTCATTCATTTTATTTGAAAATCAAGCCAGACCTTCTTTGGCAAAATCCTTTCATATTTTTATGCCGTTGCATCTTTACATTTCTATTTGATTCTTTCTTACACTAGTTTCAACTATTTTGCTTCAAATCAGCCTCTTGCTCCCATGGGTGATGCAAATGGGCAAATTTCTGCAGCAATGATGGAGCGTCTTACTGCTGCTGCAGCAGCAGAGCCCTATGAATCTGTTCGATGTGCTTTTGTCTCATATGGTAGCTGTGCCATAGATGTAGCTGAAGGTTGGAAGTATAGGAGCCAAATGTGGTATGGAGTTGGCCTTCCCTCAAAAACTACAGCTTTCGGTGGAGGTGGTAGTGGTTGGGAATCATGGAATTCTACTTTGGAGAAGGATTCAAATGGAAACTGGATTGAACTGCCTTTAGTAAAGAAGTCAGTTGCCATGCTACAGGTCTTGCTGTTAGATGAGTGCAGAGGTGGTGATGTTCTAGGCACTGGAGGATCCAACACTACAGCAGGAGGAATTACAACACTTCAGCAGTTATTGGACAGTGATCAACCATTTTTTTGCATGCTTCGGATGGTACTTGTTTCAATGAGGGAAGAGGACTATGGTGAAGATGACATTTTTATGAGGAATGTAAGCGTCAAGGAAGGCATATCTGAAGGATTACACCAAGCAGGCAACATGATGCCATTAGATGATAATAGCTGCTCATCAACAAGGAAGCCACGTTCAGCTTTACTATGGAGGTATGTCTTCTTGCCTTTTGTATCCAGTATATGTTTTCTAATTTATTGTGTTTTTTACCTGTAAACTAAATATCTTTGAAACTCTTGATAGCAGTCCATTTCTAGCGCTATGAATGAGCTTTTATGATACAGGTCGTGAAAAGTCTTTCCAGGAAAAAAATGGAAAACTTTCTACACAGTTAAACTTTTCAAACCTGTCTTCAATGCAGTTTTATCATTTCTTTGAGGTTTTAGATCAGGAAAGTGGTTGGCAGTCTTGCATATTGTCAGCCTCCCACCCTGTTCGACAGCCAATTGGTCACCGGTAATCCTATAGGACTACAATTTGTGTGGACTACCAAACCTAGGCTCCTTAGCAATTACTTTCATATGTTAAACAGTGTCTTATGATCAGTTGAGTCTATAGGAACGCCCTATTGAAGTGTATCATGATATACTCCTTTGTTGTGCATCCCATATAATATCATCCTTTTCTGTTTTCATATTTCTTAGTTACATTTTCTCATGCACTAAGCAATTTTTGGATGCCTATTTATGCAAGAGCTATGTTTCATGATGCTCTTATTTCCCTATGACACATTGCGAAACTGGGTGACTGAGAGATGAAATATATGTGAGAGTTCAATTGTTTTCTACATGACAATTTCTCTCAATGTATCGATAAAAAAAAATGCTGATAGGTGTTCTTTGGTTGTATAAAGCCTGATTTTATTATTGCAGCCTTCATCATGGAATAATGCTTTTACTTATGCATTTGTATTATTTGTCTTTATGTTCTTGTGCATTTGTATATTTACGTTTAGTATATCGTATGAATGTGCTTGCAGGCATATATACATGTGCATACATACACATGCATGCCTTGCCTAACCACAGCATACATATGTGCACATTATATATGGGATCTTCTAATTGCAATGGTGCTCCTCTTGAAATTTCTAATGCATTTACCCAAAAAAGAGGGATGGATATTTGCAGGAACAGGTTTTCACTTTTTATTTACCAATTCCAATATCAATTCTACTACATTCACTTCCTTGCATGGTTTTCTATTTTGGTCTAAAGAAAGAAGATGAAACAGCTGAGAACCATTATTTCTTCTACAAAACATTATTACTCAACTACCAATGAAATAATGGCAACTATATTAGTCATGGTTGCATACTGTGTTATTAATAGAAAAATAAATAGATGCCAGAACCTAAGAAAGAGAACTTAATTAGATCGAGTATTCATAGTCAGTGTTCAGAGTGTTGGTGTTGTTTAATACATATCGATGACTGGGGATAAGGAAATATGTATCAATATTGCCGATACCCAGAAGAATATTGCTGACTAGAGTGGAATTTTTCAGTGAAACTTCAGGAGATGTGAAAAGACACTTGTTTACACATTTATGAATAAAAATAAAAATAAAAATCGATTGCTGCAGTATTGGTAATGATACAGAGTAGTAGTCCCTCGATCATTATCCTACCTTAATGCCCTTTTACTGAAGAATATATATAGTGAATCTAGAGGAGAGGGGATGTGTAAGAAATGGCAGAATTTTTGTAGTAAATATCGTTGGCCTCGTTTTGCTGGCCCTGAATTGGTTTTGTTTGCTGAATATTTCAATTGGCTTAATAAGGTGGTTATATCCTACAAATTATTTCATGTTTTGAATGTATGGTGATGAGATGCAAGCTTGCCAAAGTACTGCCAGATGCAAAACCTCATAGGTCAAATGATCTGACTTCTTAATGTAACTCATGTGTCTGGAGAAATTGGTTTTTCTGTTGATAAATACATGTATGTGGTTCACGAATATGGAGGAGAGTATAGTTAGAAGAATCTGGCTTCTTAATGCAATCGCACCAAAGATTTTCTCCAAGGCTAATGGTATTTTACATTAAGAAGCAATTTGATAATTCTAATGGAATTGGGTTGCCACATCTTTGAGAGGTCAATGACCCAAAGGTATTATTGTAGCCATTGAGTTGGCCTTTTTACTAGTTAATGTTATTTTTCACGTAAATGTTCATTGGATAACATTTGTTGATTTACTTTTTACTTTCTGTAAAGTAATTGAGTTTTTTTTTTCCTTTCTTTTTCTTTTTCTTTCTTTCTTACTTTTTCAAGTGTAAATACTTTTTGATGCTTTAGTGTGGTAATACAGAATTTTGCCTGAAGCTTAATTTTTGTGACTGAACTAGCACCAGCATTTCCAAGACTACCATTTAGTTCTTAGATTAAGTTGATATGGATAATCTAAGCTAATACCATGATCATGATGTGCAGTGTGCTTGAACCTGTTTTAAATAGGCCGATTTCTGAGTCCAAGAGACAGAGGGTATTGGTTGCATCTAGTATTCTTTATGCTGAGGTCAGTCGATTTGTCTTCTTATTGTTTTCTGTCTACCCTGAGTTCGAATAAATACTTTCCCCCATTTATTTGATTAAATCTTGCAGTATGCGTAATTAGTGAAAGCAGGAACATGCTTTTATTGCTTTTATACAGGATATATTGCAACATAAATTTAACTTATTTTCCCTTCTTCTTTTTTCTTAATTTCTTCTTGCTTGGAATTTCTCCTAGTTATTTTGTTTATAAATTTTATGATGCAGTTGTGGCATGCAGTTGGGAAGGATAGAAAGCCTCTTCGCAAGCAGTACTTAGGGGCTATTGTACCACCATTTGTTGCTATTCTACGGCGGTGGAGGCCACTTTTGGTGGGAATTCATGAATTAACCTCCTCAGATGGTCTGAATCCCCTCATTGCTGAAGATCGTGCTTTGGCAGCAGATGCATTGCCTCTTGAGGTGATTAAACTTCTCTCCTAGTATTTCTTGTCATGCTTGGAAATTATCACTTGTGCATCCCATTTGTTTAGGATTGAGCTATCTGCAATCTAATTGTTAATCCACTATTTTATCTCAGTTTGTGGTTGTAATTTCTGCATGTTAGAGTTTTCCCTTCATAGATGCTATTAACTTGATCCCTTTTCCAGATTTTCACAATAATGGATGTTAGCATGCAGTTAGACCTCTACAGGAAAAAAAAAAAAAAAAAAGGATCCTTAACTTCCAAATTCCAATACATACAAAATATTCCAGATGTTTATATATTCCATCCACCAGGCAGCTGGTCCAACAATGGAACTAATGTTTATTTTCAATGAAATTCAGGAGATTGTCTCTAGGCTAAACATTTCAGTTGTCATAGTGGGAGAGAGGCAAATGGTATTGCCAATGGCTTGGAAAAAAAGGGTGTTAAGCTTCTGGCTCTGTATTAGGAATCCGTTCCCTATTGTCTACTCTCTCTCTCGTAAGTCATAACAAAGTTTCACCTTCAACTCTTAATGCATACTATGGCCTCTAAGCATGCCCTGCAGTATAGTACTCGGTTAGGGATGCTTCATCATGCATACTGGGATATGTTACAAACTTCGGATTTCTTTAAAAGTAGCATTTCTTCATTCTGCAAACCTGAATGGTTGTCTTTTTTAGCCTCATTTTTATAATCTTTGAGATTAATAATTATACCTCCTCCAGTCTGCTCTTGTGATGATATCTCCGGGTTGGGCTGCTGCTTTTGCTTCTCCACCTGCTGCAATGTCATTGGCAATGATTGCTGCTGGTGCTGGTGGTGGTGAAATTGTGACACCTGCAAGAAATACACAGCTTAGGCGTGACTCATCATTACTTGAGCGCAGAAGGAATAGGCTACACACATTCGCAAGTTTTCAGAAGGACTTTTCCACTCCTAATAAGTCTGCCTCTGTTCCTAAGGACAAGGCTTCTGCAAAGGCTGCTGCTTTGGCTGCTGCACGTGATCTTGAGCGCATTGCCAAGATTGGTTCAGGAAGAGGTCTTAGTGCTGTAGCAATGGCCACTTCAGCACAAAGGAGAAGCGAAAGCAACTCAGACCGTATGAAGAGATGGACTGTTTCTGAAGCCATGGGAACTGCCTGGAATGAGTGCCTACAGTCAGTTGATACAAAATCAGTTTCTGGGAAGGATTTTTCTGTATTGTCCTATAAGTATATTGCTGTCCTAGTTGGAAGTTTTGCCTTAGCAAGAAACATGAAGAGGGTGGAGGTACAATTAATGTGATGCTTCTGGTCCTTTTGCGTTGTCATTGATTGCAGCTAAATGATTAGAAATTTTCACTCTTTTTGCAGATGGATCGGCGTGCACAAGTTGATGTAATAGATCAGCACCGTGCATTCACTGGGACTCATGCATGGCGCAAACTCATTCATCGCCTAATTGAAATGAATGGCCTTTTTGGGCCATTCGGGGACTATCTATGTGATCCTGAGCAGGTACACTGAAATATCCTTCTTTGCAGCATGATTTCCATAAACATTCATGAGTTCTTGCTCTTCCTGAATTCAGTTATAATTTTGTTTTTAAGCATTAACCTTATTCGTTGTGCTGTCATTTAGAATTTACACATATATTTCTCTTAACTTAATTATGCAGGGGTTCTGGAAGTTAGATTTCATGGAAAGTTCCTTGAGGATGCGACTTTGTTTGAGAAGGAATTACAAGGGATCTGACCATTTGGGTGCAGCTGCTGACCACAAAGATCACTTACTGCAACTTAAACTCAATGAAGGGAATTTCAAATGTCATACAAATGATCCAGAGGTATCAGTTACAGCTGGCCTTCCTACTACAATCATGATGGCAGGAGTCTCAATGGAAGAAAGAAAAGACGATGATGAGTGGACGGAAAACAGTCATTTTGAGGATGGTACATTGAGTATGGAACAGAGTGGGGTGAATCAGCAGACACTCTCAGCTACTGCCAAGCAATCTATGCAGGAATCGATGGATTACCAAGATGTTGAAGTTGCAAATGACCAAAATTCTGTTGAAAATGCATCAGAAGTTGCTCCTGGTTATGTACCAAGTGAACTTAGTGAACAAATTATTTTTGAAATTTCTTCATTGATGGTCTGCCCATTAGGTGTTGCACAAGGAACATTTCAAGTAAGTACGATATTTAAAAGTTTCTAAGCTAGATTCATTTGTCAGTTATCCATAGATCACATTTTACTGGTTATTTTTAGGAATATATTTCCTGCTCAGAATTCTTAGCTGTCAAGGCATAGAATCTCCAAGATAAATGGCTTGATCGAAAAGAAGTTATGTTGTTTTAACTTACAAGTTATGTTGTTTTAACTTATAAGTTATGTCGTTATAACTTTTATGCTTCAATGTCTCTTCCATGAGCTTTGATGTTAATCACATCAATTGTTCCTACTAATGGCATGCAAGAAAGTTGTTCTACCAAATATGTGTAGAAATCTGCGAATGGTTTTAGGAATTCTACCTCGTAAACATCCTCAAAGCTCAAAAGCACTTTTTGACATGCTCCCGTTAACCTCACGAATAATAAGAATGCCCCCGCTATCATTTTTTAAACTGTTGCTTCCACTTCCTTGAACTACTTCTGGCATCTTATAGAGTTATATTTCTATTTTGTGCTTCTTTCTATTAAAATATGTATCTTCCGCAAATATCACATTTCGGGATTTGATTTCAATCCATCTACCATGTTCTTCATATACTAACACAGAACTATTTTGAATGGTCAGAATACTGAATGAATGTGCACTTAATTATTCTTTTATCTTACTTTTGTTCAGATTGGGAAGTAAAGTGTGACCCAATGAACCCCATTGACATAAATCACCTAATGATGGTCTCCTACCAATCCATATTTCAAAAGGCATTTTGGGAATCGATTTTGAAAGAACTCTATTTAATACATAAACAGTTGTAAGTAGTATGTCTCCTCAAAAGGTAGTTTCCAGATTTGCATAAGTCATCTTATATTTGACCGGTTCTATCTCTCCTTTCAACTACACCATTTTGCAAAGGACTACAAAGCATGGTATATTGTCAAGCAATGTCGGCATTTTCGTAATACTATTTGAAGATATCTAATGTGTACTCCCCATCCCTAGTTGTCCGCAATACTTGCAATAATTTTATTCAACTAATTCTCTACTTCTAGTCTATACTCATGAAAGCAATCAAGTGCTTTCGACTTTTGAGAAATTAGATGTGTCGTTTCATATTGTAAGTAGTCATCAATAAAATATAAGGTACTAACAACCATTTCAAGCTCGCACATTCAATAGCTTACATATATTACTGTGTAAGATCTATAAAAGTTCTTTAGATCTAGCTACCTTAGGGAATAGTTTTCTTCGCAAATAGGTAAATTTACTCTTGCAATTCTTGCAATACTTGCAATTCTTCGCAAATAAGTAAATTTACTCTTACAATTCTTGCAAATAGGTAAACGTACTCCTCATCCCTAGTTGTCTGCAATACTTGCAATTCTTTTATTCAACTAATTCTCTACTTCTAGTCTATACTTATGAAAGCAATCAAGTGCTTTCGACTTTTGAGAAATTAGATGTGTTGTTTCGTATTGTAAGTAGTCATCAATAAAATATAAGGTACTCCAAATCCGTGTGTTTACATGGTATCAGAGCCAAGTTTCTGAACCGGCGCTCCTCCTTTGATTCCGGTGGTCCCTCTTCGATTTCCAGTATTCCACGATTCCAGCAGCCTCCTCCATTGATTCCGGTGGCTCTATCATCTTCTCTGCAACCTGCCATCATCTCCATCGTACTCCATCAGCGTGCTCGCTGTCAAAAACCATCTCTAGATCCCGCTGTAGTTACAGCTAGTCTCTACCATCTCCAAATCCGGCGGCCTATACCTGCTGCACGACCACAAAAACCTCCAGATCCACATCAAATTTGGTCCTGCTCTCCATTAACAATCTCGTTCTACTCATCAGATTTGGTCCTGCTCGTCAG
Source organism: Magnolia sinica (assembly GCF_029962835.1). Classification (NCBI taxonomy): domain Eukaryota; kingdom Viridiplantae; phylum Streptophyta; class Magnoliopsida; order Magnoliales; family Magnoliaceae; genus Magnolia; species Magnolia sinica. The sequence goes on along the minus strand of NC_080578.1, from coordinate 17,935,410 downwards.
ATCCAATCCTGCTCGCCAGATCGAATCCCTGCTACACCTGCTGCGCCCGACCCCTCCTGTTGTGCACGCCCCTGCTGTGCTCGCCCTTGCTGTTGCTATTGCTGTTGTTGTTGCTGTTAAGCATGCCCTGCGCACGTCCGATCTGTTTGTTGTTGCTACCGCGCAAGCCCTTGCTGCGCTCATCCTTTTGCTGTTGCGCATGCCCCTACTGCTGTTGTTGTTCTGATTTGATCCGGCTCGTCCCCTACTGCGCTCCCTCCTTTTGTTGTTCTGATCTGTTGCCATTTGCTGGTTACGGTTCTGATCTGTTAGTGGTGATATAAACCCTCTTGCTGATTGTTGTTCTAATCTGTTGCGGTTCTATTGCCTGCAACCAACTCTCCTACTGCAAGGTACCTTCTTCCTTGGCGTAGTTTATATCTTTTCCTATCTATGGACAAAGACTCCCGTACAGAGGCCCCACGATGTAGTTTCGATGGCACCAACTATAATCTATGGGCCATCTACTTTCAAAGTTTTCTCAAGGGTCATGGTTTGTGGAGACTGATTGATGGATCTATTCCTGTTCCCGCTTCCACCGATGTCGATAAAATGGCTGATTGGGAAATGAAAAATGGACGGATTATTACCTGGATTCTTGATTCCGTCGATCGATCAATAGTTGTTGGCCTCACGCCACATCGCACTACTAAGGTTATGTGGGAGCATCTCCAGACAATATATCAATAGAGTAATGCGGCTAGGTAATACCTCCTAGAACAAGATCTGGTTCACCTTACTCAAGGTCACAAAAGTATTCAATCTTTCTATTCTACAATGGTTACAATTTGGACAGAGATGGCTATGATGGATCCTAACTTCCCAAATGACTTTAAAATATTCCACACAATGCGCGAGAGTGCGCAAGTTAGACAGTTTCTTATGAAACTGCGTCCGGAATTTGAGCATTGCAGGGCTGCTCTACTGAACCGTAGCCCAACTCCTTTAATGAATTCGGTTATTAATGATTTATTAGCCGAGGAACAACGACTGCAGGTCCTCTCTCAAGGGACATCTCAGGGACCATCTGACCTGGCACTTACTGTATCCACCTCTGCACCAAACCGTAGTTCCACTCCTTTAACTTGTCGCGGCTGTAACAAAGTGGGACATGTCGTCGCTCAGTGCAAAGATTGGTGCATGTATTGTCGAAGGACTGGTCATGGTCTTCAGGACTGTCATTCACGTACCTACGCATCCTCATTCAGCCGTAGACGTGGTGGTCAAGGTCGTGGCCATGGTCGTGCTCTTTCTGCTACTTCTGTGCCTACTTCTTCCGAGCCTTCTGTTAGTGATACTGCATCCACTGATTCTGTTGACGGTCTTTCCTCACCTTTAACTCCTGCGATGCTCCAGCAGATCGTGCAGGCCCTTTTTGCGGCCGGTATGTCAGGTATAACCGCATCTTCACCATGGTTCTTCGATTCTGGTGCTTCAAATCATATGACTAGTGATGTATCCCATCTTCGCAATATTCGTCCCTACACTGGCAATCAGGCTATTTCTACTGCAGATGGAACTAAACTACCAATTCAGTCCGTTAGTTCCTTAACTTTCTCTCCTTCTGACCATCGCCAGTTTACCCTTCGTGATGTTTTTCATATCCCTAAACTCTCCTCAAATTTAATTTCAGTTGGTCAACTTACATCCAATAACTGCCTAGTCATATTTCTTCCAAATTATTGTTTTGTGCAGGATCTGGCAACGAAGAAGGTACTTGGGAAGGGTAGGCGGCATGGATGTTTGTACGTGCTGGACTTTCACTCATCAGTTACTCTAGCTCGTTGTTTCTTCTCTCCCTCTTCCTCGGATATTTGTTCGGCAAATAAAATGTGGAAACTCTAGCACTTTCACTTGGATCATCCACATTCTGATCGTTTGATTCAGCTCTGATACCATGTAAACACACAGATTTGGAGAATGTTTTTCTGTATTTCAGACAACCCTAAAGGGTTGAATATATAGAGTTTTACAACGACTATACAAGGTAAGATGATAAATAGAAAATCTTCTATAGAAGGAATGTGGGCTGTCTAACACTAACAACCATTTCAAGCTCGCACATTCAATAGCTTACATATATTACTATGTAAGATCTATAAAAGTTCTTTAGATCTAGCTACCTTAGGGAATAGTTTTCTTCGCAAATAGGTAAATTTACTCTTGTTAATGTTCCCAGTAATCTATTTTGTGTTGATCTCATCATACTTTTTTTATTATGTCCCAATATGTTATACCACTTAATGGATTCAGATACAACACTAGTATTAGTGAAAGATGAGTTGTTTGGTCTTAATGAAAATCTATTTACGACATCTAGCTTAAATAGGTCTTGAGAATTCACTCCAAGAAAGCATTACATTTATTCATCAATGAGATCTTATTTTTACAAAATCTTACATCAAAATTCTTTCTAACTAGAAACGTGACCAATGTTAGATTTCTTCTCATCCCAGAAGAAAAAAAAAAAAAAGAGTACTTTTAAGTAGCAGGGAGTCTATGACTTCCCAGTGAGGTAGTCTGAGAGTACATAAAACGTTTCATGTCCTTTGTCAAATGCTCGGTTGCACCTAAATCCACAAAGATTGAAACATTGCTATAATTTTCTGATTTTTTGTCTTAGCACAACCTACATTTTCGCTATAATTAGCATTCTATATGAATGAAATTCCATCTACATAGTTCTGATCTTCGCATCCAATATTTTGGCATAAGACTTAATTAAGGCATCCCACATTTTCATGGCAGTCCTATAAATTTCATATGGAAGGATCAGTTCTTTGTTCATGGAGCCAAGGAGGATGTTTCTAACACTTTTGTTATTTTTATTTCATTTCTTGTATTTATTTTTTTATTGCGCAATCTTCAGACTAATTAAAACATCCTCGTATTTTATCTACAATTTTTTTTCTAACAGTTTTTAGTGTACAAAACATTCTCATTGTCCAATAAAATCCTAATAAACCTATTCCAATCATCAAAGTTATTCCCATCAAATTTCTCTCCTTTCAAAAGATCAACAACAACTAATTCGGATGTCATTGCTTCTCACCACATCAGGTGAGAGTATCCTAAATTAGTCAATAGGGAAACACATATGAGACATTTTCTTTTAATTTTATTCATGTGCAATCATCATCAGTGATCCAAATTAGCTTCACTTAAACCAAGTAATGTGAGGGTAATAAGGTCATTGTCAATCCATCCAAAAGTTCCACTTACCCCATTGGTTTTTTTTTTGGTTAGTTTGTTAGTACACCCCACTGTCAATTCACACTTCACTGTTACCCACCCCCACTAGGGAATCAATACCATGACCTCAGTGTTGAAACGAGGCTTACCCAATTGGGTGAAGCAGAACAAGCAAAGTCAAAAGGACCAAAAAGGGTTCCCTCTATAGAAATAGCCAGGTGATAACCACAATAAATAACTAAAATTATAAGGTATATCCAAAAGATCTTGTAGTGCACAATAAATTTATATATTTTATAATGTACAAGTGTTACGTAACTGTGGGCTATTTTCGCCCAATGGCACATAGTGATTATAAATGAATTGCCTACTGTATATTCCCATGCAGTGTGACCTGTGCAAGGCAATAAAAATTCACATCAAAATCCATTTTACTATTCCTCTCCTTGGAATTGCATCAATCACCGTGCTGGTACCACTGTCGGGTGCATGCAAACATCATGGCACATTATATTTCAGGTTATGACAGATCGAGTGGCACGATTTCATAATAGCTGAATCAGGGAGCCAAAACATGGAAATCAACGGCCCACTCAAGTCAGCCACACTACGAGAAAACAAGCCAATTCACTAACCTGATTCAACAAAAGCAATGGTAGCCAAAAAAATGTGGTTTTGATCAAGCATGCAAGCGAGTCTCCCCTTTTCTCTCCTCTTCCTCCTCTAGTGGGCATGCCCGCACACATGCTCTCTCTCTCTCTCTCTCTCTCTCCCCCCCCCCCCCCCCCGCCTAAAGAAGAGAAAAGGGAGAGGTCCCTCTACACTACCACGTGTGGGTGGGCCCCACTAGAGGTTGCCCCCCAACACGTCTTACACATGTGTCCAACAGGATACGTGAAATGCAAGGCAAAATAAAAGAAAATAATAATAATTATTCGATGATGATTTCCATGAGAACTATTGCAACAAGAATTCCAATTTTGAGTTCTTGTTTGGGTATCAAGTGGAAATCCCATATTCCTCTCACCAGTGTTCGAATTATCTCCAATATTACTGAAATATCTCCGATATTATCTTTATCTCCAGCTCAACGATACCAATAACACTGGTAGCGATACCAATAACGTTGGTAGTATCAGAAATTTCAGGTATTAGCAATGTATCGCTAAGTATCACCAATGTATCATTGTCGTTAATATAATTGCCAATATTTTCAACTATCTAAATTCTAGGTGTCGCTTGTATTGCGAATGCATCAATATCGCCAATGTATCACCAATGTTTTCGACTATGTAAAGTCTAGGTAATGCTTGTATTATAAGTATATCGGCGATCGTATTGATATAATCAAAATTTTGTTTATTAGAAATGTTTTTATTTTAGTTTTTTTTTTCATGGGCACATGTTTGTATGTAGTGTTCAATTTGTCCTTGATAATATTGATAATATCTCAATCTTATCGATATCGCAACATGCGTGATATTGAGACTATAATCTTTCGTTTCCTTTCCAATTGTTGATGATTTCTTGGTGAAATATCATGTGTTGTTGATATTTTGCAATATCGATGGATGTTTGGATGGAAGGTTGGATGGTTAAATAAGCCGGATGGGATGGTTGGACTGATTTCTTACAACAGAACATGCTTTTAAGGCCCCATTAAATGGAAACTTGTTATGTATGCATTCCTTTTGCAATTTTTTTTCTAAATATACAAATATGTACATTTTAACGTCTCCTGAAGTTTCATTAAAAATTCCATCGTTTTTCCCATGTTTCCCCGCATTTTCGGTTATCGGCGATATCGATATTGTTTCCATATTCCTAGCCAGCGAAACTTGTAGCGATACCGATACTTCGAACACTGCCTCTCACAATACACATCTATATCCGTGTGCCAGGACTAAATTATGGAAAGGTGTAATGATTGCTTGGTGGAATCCACCCTTTTCTTTGCTATCCAAATAGCACAAAAATCATCACATCAAAGGAAATCCCTTTTCCTTTTCCACTGTTTGGCATGGAATTCATGGTTTCCCATCATGGCCTAAAGGCAATGATGTGTGGTAGATGATGGCATTCACGATTCTTTAGCATCTTTGGAAAGAAAGGTATAATGGGATATTTGATAGCAAGGCATCATTGAGAAGATGGTGAAAAGAAGAGTTGTTCCTATAAATTTATATTGGATTTGGTTTCTCCATAATTCCAAAATTCAAGGTTAGCTCTTTCTACAAATCATCCAAGATTTCGAGGGGAGGAGAGGCTCAATCTAGGCTGAATGAAGTGGGAGTAGCCTCATGGGATCCACCCACCGGTTGCGTTAAACTCCATCTTGATGGTTGTTCCTTGGGTATAAGCTTCCTTCTAGGATGGGTTGAGTTTTTCTCTTGAGGCCTATCGAGGGAGTTTGGTGTGAATGATTCATCTCTGTTTGGTCTTAGAAAGAAACAAAATCATTGAAGAGAAAGGAATAGTCTCACTTGTGGACATCTAGAGTGGAAGCAATGTATAGATAGATGTCTGCCACTGCTTCTAAGTTCACATGGCTCAAACTGTTCCTCTACAAAACAGAAGTTATCTCAAGTGATTTTGTGTTATGCATTATGAAAATCAGATCACAACTCAGATAGCAGCTTCTAGAAGAAAAGCAATAAGGGGAATTGCAACTGTCCACCAGAGAAAGTAACCAAGGTACATTTCAATACTCGTCAAACTAGGCAAATGATGCAGGACATGAAAATTAAATATGATATGCGAGATTTCAGGCTTAAGATCGCATTAGTTCAGAAACAATTACACAAATTCCATATCCCACATGAAAGTCCAAACATTCAATTAAGGGGAATCTATGCGGGTCCAAGCCTACACATGATAGGGATGGATCAAAATAAATTATGAACCAAACGATACTAAAAAATAAGAAATAATCATCCACACATGCATAGTAATCAGTCCCTAATCCAAGGGATTCACCAATTTCAAATCAAGGAACCCTAGGGTGGAAAAAGGGGCATAAAATTGGAGATTTGAGTAATTTAGGGTTAGGTTTAGGGATTTTGGGTGAAAGCGGAGTGAAAGAGAGGAGAGAGACGAACCAGAGAAGTACCGCACGCGTGAACAACAACAATGGCCCAGACGCGCATGCGTGTGATCTCGGTCGCACGTGTGTGGGGCCCACTATTCAGAAAAAGGCCACCTTGGCTTTGATTGGCCAATAATGGACTTCAAAACTCCCAAATCTCAGCTCGATCTAATGTACGGTTTGTGCATGGTGCTCCGCCGAAGTTTCAGCCCTCCTGTAGGGCCAGATTCTGAAATTCTGCTGTGGGGAGGAGAATTGCTGCAATAGATGATTGATTCGAAGTGTAGATGATGGGGTGAGATAAGAAGAAGGGATGGTAGAAGATGGGTAGTAAAGATAGCGATGGATGGAGGCGAATCGAGATAGATGTGGCTTCGCACCATGGTAGTTAACCCTTCGATGAAGGAAGGTTTCACACCTAATTAGGCTTTACAACTCAGAGAGTAAGAAAATGCAGAATTTTTATTAATCTTCAATGAATGAAAAAAGCTACAAGGGGTGCCTATTTATAAGAAAACTCAATACCCCAAAACTTGCGCCATGTGCGCAACCTATTACTTGGCGATGAAGTAAATTAAAATAAAAATCAAACAAAGAAATCTAAAGCATTCACGATGTTCTAAATAATAACAATAAGCAAAACCTAAAATATGAAATCAATCCGACGAGTGGGCCACGATCATGAGATCCCATGATGGGTTTTTCTTAACTATCGGGCCCACCCTTTTGAACCAAAACTTCGTCTTCTAGCTAGGAAGCCCTCCCTAGACGTCGTCATTGAGCCAGATCGATGGTGGGGCCCTCCTTCTGTGTACGTACGTGTGTAGAGGGGGTGGTGTGCGTGTGCGTGTGCGCATGATATCCCCATCAATTCTCCCCGGCTACGAAGATTTCGCCACTAGCGAACTAAAACTCCTAAACCGATGCAGGATGTTAGGATCAAGTCTCTAAAGCTCCTCAGTGAGCCACGTGCTGTCTGAAGCTAGGCGTGACTTCCATTTAACCAGGTATTTCTAAAACCCACCGTCCGACGTGAATATTATCTGATGGTCCAAAATATCCTCTATTTCCTCTCTAGGTGTGGAAATGGTAGGTATGTGAGGTAGAGGCTAAGAAAATGGGTTGGGAAGGGTAGGTATGGGACGTAGTAGCTGGGAAGATGGGTCAAGACAGGTAGGTATGAGAGGTAGAGGCTGGGAAAATGGGTCGGGACGGGGTAGGTATGGGAGGTAGAGGTTGGAAAAATGGGTTGAGAAGGTTAGGTATGGGACATAGTATCTGGGAAGATGGGTTGAGATGGATAGGTATGGGAGGTAGAGGCTGGAAAAATGGGTCGGGAGGGGGCCATGGATCAATGGAAAGGTCTAATGAATCAGGATAGTTAGGCGAAAAGCTGAACAATGCATCAATAGCCCCTTGAAATGCAACTAGATCCTCCACATTGAATGTGGAACTAATTCCCATACAGGGTGGAAGAGTTGCCACCTACGCATTGAGACCGTTTCATTTTGTAATTTTGACGGGTCCAGTGCTATGCGCGTGTAACTTACGAACCGCCCTTAGAGGATACTGCTCGGGCCTGATGCGGACCATCACAGAGTCCCTTACATTAAATTCTTTGAAACATTTATGCTGGTCTGCAGAAAATTTGTAATGTTCATTACCAGTAGTGATCTTCTGCCTGATTTCTTGATGCCATGAATGAATGTGATGCACAAAAGACTCTGCAGGCTCTGACGGCCTATGGGACAGTGACATAGGGACAAGATCAATAGGTTTCTCAGGTTTATAACCAGTAACGACTTCATAAGGACTGAGACCTGTAGACTTATCGACGGAACTATTAAACGCAAACTCAGCTGTAGGTATTATAGTGTCCCATATTCTGGTGTGCTCTATATCCTTCCTAGGGGGAGACTCATCTGGTAGATCATCAGGAAAGACATCACGAAACTCATCTACTACCGGAATGGCCTCAGTGGGTAAATCTATACTAGCCTCTGGGGCACTCTCTCTAGCCACAAGGTCGTACGTATTGTGCCTCTCAAAATAGTGGTCTTGATGTCCCTCTTGGGGTGGGTGCACGGGTGCATGCCCATGACTGATTCCTTGGCCTCCTTCATTCATTGGTCTATCCTCCTGGCCACCTGCTTGAGATTGGACATCTACCCCAATGTTGGGATTTGTCCCGGCAGAGGCCTTTAGTTGGGTAATGCGCGCATCAAATTGATCAAAGCGTTGGTCTGTATATTGTTCATAGCGCTTACCCAAATACTTGATCTGCTGGGACAACTTATTCAATGACTCTAGCAGTTGCTCCATGTTGAGTGTAGGGTGCAAGCCAAAACCATAACCCGTACGTGTGGGCATACACTAGCTAACTCAACGTAAGGACTTTCCATGACGACTATATACAACTAAGTGAGGCTAAATGATCCTTTGTGACTTTATATGAGGGAACTATACAGAGTTACTAAAATTCAGCAATATAGCTATCAACTAAAGGGATAACGGAAATTCCAACAGCTTGTATCAGGATTTATGGACCTCTAAAAAAACTATATATGATGAGACTAGATGCATGATGACATAAATAAACTAAACCCTAAATATGTAATGAATCCCCCTATAAGAACCCTAGGCTCTGATACCAAATTTGATGCAAGATATGAAAATTAAATATGATATGCGAGATTTCAGGCTTAAGATCACGTTAGTTCAGAAACAATTACACAAATTCCATATCCCACATGAAAGTCCAAACATTCAATTAAGGGGAATCTATGCGGGTCCAGACCTACACATGATAGGGCTGAATCAATAAAAATTATGAGCCAAACGATACTAAAAAAATAAGAAATAATCATCCACACATGCATAGTAATCAGTCCCTAATCTAAGGGATTCACCAATTTCAAATCAAGGAACCCTAAGGTGAGAAAAGGGGCATAAAATTGGAGATTTGAGTAATTTAGGGTTAGGTTTAGGGATTTTGGGTGAAAGCGGAGTGAAAAAGAGGAGAGAGACGAACCAGAGAAGTACCGCAGCTTGGACAACAACATTGGCCCAGACGCACATGCGTGTGATCTCGGCCGCATGTGTGTGGAGCCTACTATTCAGAAAAAGGCCACCTTGGCTTTAATCGGTCGGTGATGGACTCCAAAACCCCCAAATCTCAGCTCGATCCGATATACGGTTTGTGCGTGGTACTCCGTCGAAGTTTCAGCCCTCCTGTAAGGCCAGATTCTGAAATTTTGCTGTGGGGAGGAGAATTGCTGCAATAGATGATTGATTCGAAGTGTAGATGATGGGGTGAGATGAGAAGAAGGGATGGTAGAAGATGGGTAGTAGAGATGGCAATGGATGGGGACAAATCGGGATAGATGTGGCTTCGCACCAAGGTAGTTAACCCTTTGATGAATGAAGGGCTTCGCACCCAATTAGGCTTTACAACTCAGAGTAAGAAAATGCAGAATTTTTATTAATCTTCAATGAATGAAAAAAGCTACAAGGGGTGCCTATTTATAAGAAAACCCTATATCCCAAAACTTGCGCCATGTGCGCAACTTATTACTTGGCGATGAAGTAAACTAAAATAAAAATCAAATAAAGAAATCGAAAGCGTTCACGATGTTTTAAATAATAACAATAAGCAAAACCTAAAATATAAAATCAATCCGACGAGTGGGCCATGATCATGAGATCCCATGATGGGCTTTTCTTGACTATCAGGTCCACCCTTTTGAACCAAAACTTCGTCTTCTAGCTAGGAGGCCCTCCCTGGACGTCGTCATTGAGCCAGATCGATGGTGGGGCCCTCCTTCTGCGTACATACGTGCGTAGAGGGGGTGGTGTGCATGCGCGTGTACGCATGATGTCCCCATCAATAAAGATCAAGTCCCTTGTAAAAGAAGAGTTTTAAATCATTGGAAAATATAATTTTAGTCTTCATTATTTAATGTAAGATGGGAAGTATCGTCGTGGTTTTGTCTGTTCTATGTGTAATTCATTGCATTTCTTTAACAAAATTCCCAAGGGTTATTATATGTATTATTTTAATACTAAGTATTTCTCAACATGTTTAACAGTGCCACCACATAGGAATTCACAAATGCAGTTTCATTTCCCAATAATTTTCCTGTTCCTAACTAATTATGGAATTAATGTCCTTGTTTAGATTACAACAAAGAGAATCAATTTCATAGTTGATGAATACTGTGATGACAATACAATGGATGATGGGTTGAATCCTAGCGGTCAAAACAGAGTCCAAGAAAAGAATCGGAGCTGGTTAATCTCTTCCCTCCATCAAATGTTTAGCAGAAGGTGAGTTGGTTACAATTTCTGGTCAATTTTCTACTTCTTCTTTCATCTCATGCTACTGCATTTCTGTCATTTTAGGTCACCATTCTCTATCATTTTGGCCTTATACACATGCAAAAACATCCCATTAGCTACCTGCAATCAGTTCTAATTGTGGAGAGATTATTGTTTTCTTTTTGGCCCTTTGCCCCAGGTTTTGAATTTTGAATAAATATTATACTGGTACTGTATCTATTGCATATACAAAACTCTAATACGCAGTACAGCATTTCTACAGTTTTGCATGTATTCTATTTGGCTTAAAGGATGTCAAAATGTTGGATGTGGATATCTTAACCACGTTGACATGACTGAGGCCATTTGTTCAAAGTTGGTAGACTTGAGACTAACTGGAGTGAGAAGAGCTAAATGCAATCACTGGACACTTTGCAAAACACATTCTTGATTTCAGAGTGTGACTTGCGCCATTTGTTCAAAGTTGGTAGACTTGAGACTAACTGGAGTGAGAAGAGCTAAATGCAATCACTGGACACTTTGCAAAACACATTCTTGATTTCAGAGTGTGACTTGCCCTAGTCCAAACCATTACAACTCATTTTAGGATTTTTATGGTGGGTGAGTCATAGAGGCCTCCTATTTTCTGTATAGAAACAAATCAGAAGGAATGGGGAAAATGATTAATTTTAGAATAGAAAAAAAAAAAAGATGTGAAAATGTTCTTGTGATTATTAGGTTGATATTTGCTTGTCTATTTGTTTGGATCCTTGATGTTTAAATGGATAATGAAAAGATAAAATGGAATATGACAATTAAAAAACAATAAAAATAGTAAGATACAACAACAGAACCCAATCAACATGAACAACCCAGATCAAGTGCCAAATCCATTGATCTTGGTGCTTTAATGGGTTGCAAATAAAAACAAAATGCATAGTAGCAAAAGGGAACCAAATAGTTATGTGAGTGGTACCATTTAGTAGCATAGTTATACTGTATCATGCAGCCCTCAATATACTCGAAAGTTGTCTTGCATGGGTCAACAGCACACACCATACAGCTGCCAGAGACAACTTAGTATTAGTGCATCCCTGTAAGAAATAGCATCATATATGTTATTAGTTCTATTCTGGTGCTTGCTTTCATCATTTTTCACTAAATTTCCCTAAAACTTCTTGTGGCAGTAGGGACGACCTTGAAGTAGGTTTGCTTGTATGTTGTCCTTTGAAACAATTCCTTTTGTATGGTTAAGGTTGCAATATGTGTTACCCATAGTTGTTGACTTATATTGCCACAAGGAATAGTTCTTCTGTTTGAAAGTACACTGAACCTTCTACTGCCAATTTAATGTTGGTGCTGGTTACAATTGCATTTTTGCCTAATGCAAAACTCCCAGTTTTCATGGAAGGAAGCAACTGTCTGCTCCTTCTGAAAGATCTGTGCTTTTCTTTTCTTTTTCTTTTTTTTTAAATTCTCTAAAAGATCTATTCTTTGGTCATATTTTGTCTTGCCTTAATACTTTGTTTGTATGAAAGAGAGTTTTTTTATTTATTTATTTGCATATCCTGTTATTTTAGAATTATTTATGGTGTGGTAATTGAATGTGGAACTATTTCCATCCAGGACATCTTTCTTTTCTTTTTTTTTTAATTCTCAAATCTTTTTCATTTCATGACATTATGTTGCTTAAATGAACAACATGCTTCCATAGTCCCTACTCTCATTTATGCTGTTATATCTCTGCAGATATCTTTTGAGAAGAAGCGCACTAGAATTGTTTATGGTTGACCGGTCAAACTTCTTCTTTCACTTCGGGGTATAATCTGTATGAAATATATTTCTTTTTCCTTTTGCTTCAATTTATTTATAGAATCCATCTTAGTGGCATGCTTTAATCATTTCAGTGAGAGTATTCATTGTTTTGCATTGTGCTTGGGTTTTCTCTAGAGTACTGAAGGTCGAAAAAATGCATACCGTGCTATTGTTCAAGCACAACCTCCTCATTTGAACAACATCTATCTGGCAACGCAGGTGTGTACCTTGCAATGCCTCAATTATAAACATTTCAGACAACTAAAAAATAATATAAATTTCTAGACTTTCAACCATTCTATTACTTACATGCTCGTTTCTATATAACTTTTCTTGTTGTAGAGACCGGTGCATTTTCTTAAAAGGACTCAGCTTATGGAACGTTGGGCTAGGTGGGAGGTAAACAAGACTAATTTGTAAAGAATGTGATTTTTAAACATAATATAAATTCATAGGCTTGCATTTTCAATAATTCGAACTTTTTGAATTCTTAGAATTAGGGTTAACAAACAGCTAAGCTAACTACAATTTCCTACAGATTAGCAATTTTGAATATCTAATGAAGCTTAATACCCTGGCTGGAAGAAGTTACAACGATATCACACAGGTGGATTTCCTGATAGTGGGTTGTAATAATTTTTTTCCATTAAGAGGTAATGCATACTGTTTCTAAGCGTCCTCCTGTTTGCAGTATCCTGTGTTTCCATGGATTCTTGCAGATTACAGTTCTAAGAACTTGGATCTTGGGGATCCTTCTTCATATCGAGACCTTTCTAAGGTTTGTATACGCTTATTTCTTTCCTCTTCTTGGTTACTACAAAGATGCGACCAGTGTTTAAAAATCCATACCAGGCTTCTTCCTCGAGGCAGAGCAGCCTCGATGGACTATCCTTGATGCATATATTTCAAAGTTGAGCCCTTATCTGAAGTTCATATGTTCTTGCAGCCCATTGGCGCATTAAATGCTGATCGGCTAAGAAAGTTCCAAGAAAGGTATTCAAGCTTTGTTGATCCAATCATCCCTAAGTATCATTATTCTTCACATTACTCCAGTGCCAGAACAGTAAGTCCAATCCAGTTGTTATTTTTCTTAGCTGCTACTAGAGAAGGGGCTATTGTATATCTTCAGGCTGCAGCCAGCACTTGAAGCTTGCAGTTATCTTTGAGTGTGTTTTCTCTGTTGATATGCTTATATCATGTCAGTAATGACTAGCAGCTCAGATTTTATTGTTGCAAGACTATTGAAATGGTGTCTAGTCTTGAAAGCTGTGTAGGTCAGATCTCTAGGTGTTTCATTAAAGCATCATCTTTTGAAGGATTTAGAATGAACTTTAACACATGGAATGGTTCTATAACAGCTCTAATCTTTATATTAACTGCGACTATATGCAGTGCATATACATCTGCTCATCCTTTATTCATTTACAAACTATCATCATCGTATTTGGCCTAGGTGATGTATTTATGTGGATTTCTTGATGCATATGCGGCCTCTTATGTATGCTGGTATACTTCTAAATACCAATGTAATTGTTTCTGAAGTCTATTTTATATGTAAAACTCTTTCCTATATTTGACAAGATCAAATCTCAGTTGTTTTCAAGGCAAAGCAACATAGGCCACTGCCTCTCTGTGTCTACTGACTGCTTGGGTTCCACTTGTGCAACTGGGCATGATTGATTGTTTCATATACATGGGTATGGACAACAAATCCCACAATTCCTGAATACATTTATCAAGATCAACCATCTGAAAGCTCTTGAGATTGTCTTTTGAATCCAATATTTTAATCTACCTTGTTAAGCCATGCAAACTCCAAATTAACAAGTGGATTCTGGCAAATATAAGAATTGGGAGACCTGAACTTACAAGGGAACTTATTTGAAGGTACTGATTTGAATATTCAATTTGTCCAGCTTGAAATGAATTGAGAACTTATTTGCAGTGAACTACCAAGGGTTACATTTGCACAGTTCACAGCAAATAGAGTAACTTTGCTAATTTTGCAAACAATGTTTGTAACATGAAGATTATTGATCAGTTGATATTCATAATGTTTAGTTTTGATGTGGCATATCATACTTGTTGGAAGTGAATCTGCGATTAAGTTACTGAGCAATTTAGTGAACTTCTTTGGACAGTGGTTTCTTCTATATATATATATATATATATATATATATATATATAGAGAGAGAGAGAGAGAGAGAGAGAGAGAGAGAGACCTCTCTCTCTCTCTCTCTCTCTCTCTCTCTCTCTCTCTCTCTCTCTCTCTCAATGAGGAACAGACTGCAGTCCTTATACATTTCATTATTGTTTCTGTGGTCTGAACAATGTAACTTAGGAATTGCCTTTTACCTTCATAGCTCTCTTGTATTAACTGGACCTACATATCTATTGTTTGGGTGTCCACTTAGGCATTGAATGCTACTAGAATATAGTGATCTCAGGTAAAAATTCGTCTGACAGCTGATACTTCTTCTACAGGTTTTATACTATCTTGTTAGGCTAGAACCATTTACTACTGTTTCAGTTCAACTACAAGGTGGAAAATTTGAACATCCAGACCGGATGTTTTCAGATATAGGTGCTACTTGGAATGGCGTTCTCGGGGACATGAGTGATGTGAAAGAGTTGGTAAGAATCTGCATAACCACCAGTACATAAACATCATTGCTGTTAGTTCTATCCTTGATGTCTTGTGCATTGTTCTTAGATGTCTGCACCTGGTCATCAATTGCTTCTCTTTATTGACCTTCGTTCATAGTTCCATTTGCAAAAGTGGTTAGTCATACCTGCTTCTTTGTTTGTCCATAATTAGGTTCCTGAGCTGTTTTACCTCCCTGAGGCTCTTAAAAATGGAAATTCAATTGATTTTGGGACAACACAACTTGGAGGCAAGATTGGTATGAATATTTCCTCAAGTACTAGGGATAAATAAAACATGAATTGTACGGAGAAATTGATGTCCCAATTTGACGAATTGCCATCTTGATTCATCATTGCAGATTCCGTCAAACTTCCTCCTTGGGCTGATAGCCCTGTTGATTTCATTCATAAGCATCGCAAAGCTCTTGAGAGTGAGCATGTATCTGCTCATTTGCATGAATGGATTGACCTTATATTTGGGTAGGCATGTTTTACCTGTACTAATAATTTTGTAGATTCCAACTACTTTCCCCATGCTCTGCATTGCGCTGTACTATCTCAATCTTGATATCATGAAAAGTACAAGTTATTTGTCTCATTTTCTCATTGACTAATATTTAATGGGATAAATTGAGACTTTCAGTTACAAGCAGCAAGGAAAGGAAGCTATTTCGGCCAACAATGTGTTCTTTTACATGACTTATGAAGAAAAAATAGATATTGATAAAATTTCAGACCCAGTAAGCTACTTTTACCCTCTTTTATGTTGTTCCCTGAATGTGACATGGCACTTACTTTATCCCCTGAAATATCACAAAAGGTACAAATATGTGCTATACAAGACCAGATTGCATCCCTCGGACAAACTCCTTCCCAGCTTCTAACTGTTCCACACATGAAGAGGAGACCACTGGCAGAAGTTTTGCACCTGCAGGTACATTTTGTTTTCAATTAACTGGGCCTAGTTATCTTGTTGTGTGATATTGTAGAGAATATGCTTTCAATCCATCTCCACTCGCACGGTTTTGTAAATACATGATCAATTTAATAGCAAAGAGTGTGTAAGTTAGCAAATAACTTGGAAATAACTGGCCTGCAAGTTGCCAACCAGAACAATTTTGTCATGTATGGATTGTGGAAGCTGATTAGGTTCAGAGTGACTGGTGGCGTTTATCCTTTGACATTGAAATAGATTCTGTCGTTACCAGGGATCTGATATGGTTTTTTTCATTTTTCCCAGAATGCCATTCACCAGATGGCATCACTCAAGCTGTACAAATGCTCGGCCACACAGCTTCCACATACACTAGACAGTGAAGAGATATTGTCTGGAGACATTTCTACAATATGCATCCACAATCATTCAGGCCATATTTACTGAATGTCGAACTTGCAAAAACATGCCAAACTAAAAGTGATGAACTTCTTCTCTAATAACAAGATTTTAAACCATTGTTAGTGTAAGGTTTCACTTCCACTAAATTGTCTCTAAACCACTGTCTGATGTATGAAAGATTGTTCAACTTCAAAAACAGAGAAGTTGGTTTTTAAATTTGACTGGCGTAACATATACACCCGATTCAAGTGATTTTCCTGATCCAAATTGAGTAAGCATTGAACTTTTGCTAGCCCTTGTTGCCTTGTGTGTGTTGTTTCATGTTGCACATCAAACTAATTATGTAAAAAAAATAAAATAAATAAAATAAAATAAAACAAAATAAAAATCTAACCCTAATTTAAAATCACGATTTATTTATTTATTTATTTATTCATTTATTATTTTTTTTTGAACTCAGACCATCTTTCGGAACCCTAATGAGATCAGACCTTATGTGGTTCCAAATCCAGAACGCTGCAATGTGCCTGCTGCAGCTATTTTTGCATACCCCGACTCCATTATGGTAATTGACAGAAATGCTCCAGCTGCTCATGTAGCATTGCACAAGTGGCAGCCAAATACACCTGATGGCCATGGCACACCTTTTCTATTTCAACATGGTAAAGCCGCGACAAATTCTGCTGGAGGACCTTTCAGGCGAATGTTCAAAGGGCCTGGTGGATCTGATTTAGAAGAATGGCAATTTCCTCGGGCATTGGCATTTGCAACATCTGGAATCAGGAGCTCAGCTGTTGTTGCTGTCACATATGACAAAGAAATCATCACAGGTATATCTTCATTTATCTTGATCATCCATTCACCAAATATCTTATGGTGAAATGCAATTTTCTAGATTTTTACACTTTCATCAATTTCCTAAAAGAAAGTTCCCTGGATTTTTGTTCTTTTTTTCTTTTCCTTTCATCTCAGTAGGCTACACTTTTTTTTTTGTGGCAATGATAGTAGTTTTTGGAGAAATGAAAGTAATTGATGAAAGGAATAGCTCTTAAGATCCTCAACATTTGTCTATCCTTTTCAGACTGTAGTTGCAAAAGGTTCCATTGTTTTTAATATGGGGAGGTCAAATTTGGGCTTGTAAGTCTAGAAAACATGTTATGACAAAGCTACACACAAAAACTGGAAATTCTTCTTTGCTAAATCTGTAAAATGCATGAGAAAAGGCAGGCTAAGAAACTTTGGGCCTTGAAATTCTTTCATGTCTTTTCCTTCACCATCTAGAGACATGTCTTCTCAAATTTTGCAATTTTGGTTCAGGCCTCTCCCAGTGGGGGCGAAGATGATGATATCTGATCATCCAATGGGACACTGTAAGTGGTTCCATTACAGACCAAGCACATCCCAGGGTCATGATTAAAGGTCTAACTATCCAGGTTGAAGATCTTTATGATCCAAACATCTAGATTGAAGATATGGACCAAATTAAGGTTCTCGGCTGATCTAATTGAAGACGAGGTCCATATCACTTGTCCATGATGGGTACTTAGACCAATGTTATCTGCCGTAAATGCTATTTTTTTCTAAATTATAATTGAGTGAACTATTTGATGGGCATCAAAACGCATCCTTAACAATAGCCTTAGTAGTCCCTAATGTCTCTTCTACGTGTCAATCAGGTGGGCATGTGGATAACAGTGTTAAGTTGATCTCATCTGATTGGGTGAAAACCATTGAAACAGCAGCAGGGCACTGCGCGCCAGTCACCTGCCTTGCTCTCTCACCTGACAGTAACTACCTTGTGACGGGATCTCGAGACACGACAGTTATACTATGGAGGATACATCGAGCATGCCCAACACACTCTAGAAGAATTCCAGAGCCTTCTACCACTGTAGGGACACCTACTGGGAGTCCTGTGGCTGGTGGTAGCTCAAAGAACATAACAGAAACAAACCAGAGGCACCGTATACAGGGTCCTATTCATGTTCTGAGAGGCCACCTTAGGGAGATAGTATGTTGTTGTGTCAATTCTGATCTGGGTATCATTGTTTCCTGCTCTCCCTCTTCCGACGTTCTTGTGCATTCTATAAGGAAGGGCCGGTTGATAAGAAAGCTATCTGCTGTGGAGGCACATGCAGTCTGCATTTCATCATCAGGAGTCATAATGACTTGGAATGGGCTGAAGCAAACGCTAAGCACATTCACCATCAATGGAGTTCCCATTGCAACAGCCATTCTGTCACCTTTCCCAGGAAACATCAGCTGCATGGAGGTTTCTCTGGATGGACAAAGTGCTCTAATCGGTACAAGTTCATGTTCCACTGGTAACACAGACTCAGAATCAGACAAGCCTGATGTCGAAGGTCTTGCATTGGGGTTGAAGGACAAAAACAGGAATCAGTTAGCAGTTCCAGTGCCTTCAGTTTGCTTCCTGGATATGCATACTCTGAAGGTATGGGAAACTGGATATGGAGAACAATCTGCCTTTCATGCATCCTCTCATCTTCATGATTATTTCCTCAGGTATCTTCTTTTAATAAGCAAAGAATCCTGTTCTGCAGATATTCCATACCCTGGAGCTAGCTGAAGGGCAAGATATTACTGCAATGGCTTTAAGCAAGGATAACACGAACCTTTTGGTATCGACAGCAGATAAACAGTTGATAATCTTTACTGATCCAGCTGTAAGTCCTTTATGTTTTATAGTTGATTTTTGGTTTTCTTCCAATTGGAATCCTAAAGATTGGAGATGAACAAAAGGCTTGGAAAAGAAAAGATACACATTATAAGAAAATGAGAGAGAGAGAGAGAGAGAGAGAGAGAGAGAGAGAGAAAGGGGTAGACTACTATGTGCCATATCCACCATACGTGTGGCATTCGTCTATGTTAATCAAATCATGAGCCCCATTTTCAATGGAAAAACACACTTAATCGATGCTCCTAACATCCAATTGGTGATCAAATGGGCGGTTAAGAAAATGTCAGCATTCCATATTCAAACGCTAGTATCAGATGGTTATGATCATGCAGTCAAGTCTATGATATGCTTTGTCCACTATGGGGCCCATGATTTGGACCCTATTGTATATCAGACAGTCTGGATCAATTTTACATATGCCACATGTACGGTGGACCATCTAAGAATCATGGTAAACATATATGGTAGTGTAGCCAAAGAGGAAAAAGTTTGCCATGTTACTTAATTACTCCGGATATTACATTTTCTTAGCTGCTAGATAACTGTTAAATTCTCAAAGGAGGCACGGGCTACTGTTTCGTACTTAATGTTTCCATAGTAAACAGAGCAGCATTGATTCCTTGTTTTTGTGACTTCATTGTTTTCTTCCCCATATGAACTTCCCGCCTTATATTAACTGTCACTTCCAACTTCTCTGGGTTTATAGTTGAGCTTGAAGGCAGGGGATCAAATGCTTCGGCCTAGTCATGAAGGTGATGAGAGAAGCCCTCGGACTAAATAAAGTCTCAAGCCATTGGATTTTGTTCGGAGAATGGGAATGCATGGGATGAAATCGACACTAGAGTGGCCTATGCTTGACACAAAATTTCACCATTGATGTGGTAATGCCAAAATATATGTATGCAGCTAAGGGGTTTCAAGTGTAACATATGTATCCATCAAGTGATTGTGGTCCAGGTCTTTATTTTGTACAGGGTTGTTCCACTCTTCTTCTTCTTCTTCTTCTTCTTTTGAGTTGAAGGTTTTGTATCCTGGACACGATTCTTCCCTTCAGCCATTTGCTGTATCGTTTCTCTTCATCTTTTTCTGCAACTCTTTGGAAATTAAATTTTGATCGTCTGTGAATGAATCCAATTTGAGTAGCTCTTTCTATCTGTCTAATTTCTTTTCTTTCTTACATGCCTTCACAAGTTTAGGCGCTTCTGTTTCTTTTATTTCTTTCTATTTTTTTCTCTGAGGGTTTTTTTTTTTTTTTTGTTAGTACACCCTACTGTCAGTTCACACATCTCTGAGGGTTTGTTTACTGTAAAACCTGTTAAGTAGAAAGTGAATCATATCGCAATATAATGAAAATATACGTAAACAAGCTTCTGTCAGGATCCTTACTCTTGCTCCAGTGGTAGACTCTCAGGGGGTGTTTGGAGCATGGGATTAGATGGGTTCAAGTGGGATGGAATTACCTAAATGTAATGATTACAGTGTCAGGGATTGTCGTATAATCCCATGGCTTGGAGGCCATCCCACTTCATGTTTGGGAAATAGATTGGCTACTCATCTTGCCACTACCGGTTGCTATGTGGGCCCTACCATGATGTATGTGTTTCATCCATGCCGTCCACCCATTCGTCCATGTCATTTTATAGTATGAGCCCAAAAATGAGTTTGAGCCAAATCTCAAGTGGACCGCACTGTTGGCCCTAGGAGGCTTTTAATGGTGTAGTTCAGTCACTACTGTTTTCCCATGGTGTGGTCCATCTGAGATTTATATCCACCTCATTTTTGGGATTAAGCCCTAAAATTATATTTCAAAATGGATGGACGGCATAGATAAAACACATACATCATGGTGGGGTCCACATAGCACTGACCATAGCTATACAAATCCGAAAGTAAGATTGCAGAAACCTTTGCCGGCTCTGATTCTAAGAAGAGTTTCACAAACCATACCTTATGTGAGTCTCAAACAGGACATTGCAACCATCCATGCAATCTTAAAACCCACTCTCACCGAATCCCATTTAAACCCATGTGCCAAACACCCCCCAGGAGTTTCAACACCCGGTCAAGGGTTTGAGTATCCATAGGTACTGAAATCCCACTGCAGCGTGGGTATGTGGGGGTGTGTCCGCGCGCGTGTATTTTAAATTTTAAATTTTAAAAAAAAAAAAAAAAAACCTTCTTTCATTTGAATAGGACAAAGAATCTCCACGGAGATCACCCAAAAATATTACATGTCCAAAAAATAAAGTTAGTAGTGTCCACCCCTATCCATCCCCTGAAAGTAAAACATCAAGAAGATACAAATATCCAGTGCACCATGCCACTGGAAAATGGCCATTACAATCTTTTTGTAGACAACAAAAGCTTTACATGAAACTGATATTTGTATTTTACCCTCATCCATATCTTTTTGACCTTACCAACGGTTTGTATGGAAAAAATAAATAAATAAATAAATTTACGGGTCTGCTTACATTTGGCCTGTGGAAGTTTTTAATGGTTAGCGTTCAATCATCAATGTTTCATGTGGTGTGGTCCAGCTGAGAAATGGATCAGCTTAAATTTTGGGACCGCACTCTAAAATGGGCTGGAAAAACTGATGGACGGCGTGGATAGACAACACGAGTTGGGCCCCACAGTAAGGGTAGCAGCCGTGTTACCTGGGTAACAGGTATGTCCTTTGCTGCTGGACAAATCTGCCACGCCAATAATACATGAGAAAATGACCACTGTAGACAAAACCTTTTACCCAGCGGTTTTTATGAAAGAATACAAACTTAAGTGACCAAGTTAGACTATCACGTGCGGACAGCGACTTTGAGGACGAAACTACCCCTCCTTTTTACGGCCGTTGCTTTTCCTCCCCCTTTAACAGAAAACGCATGCGCTTTTTCTCGGTACACATCCCTACGTTCCATTGCAACGAAAAACCGACGCACGGCCGTTTTACTTATCATTTCCCTTACTAAAATTCGAACTTTATCATCTCCGTATTATCATTCTACATTTGGCATTTTCTATCTTGGTGAGGGTTACGTAGAATCCTTCAAAGTGGTTGCACCTCCGATCTTCAGAAAGGTACAAATTAATCCCTCATTTGAAAGCATTCGTCCTCAACTTGCATTGAGCGAGGCTACGGTTGCGGGAGGTACAGATATTAAAAAAAAAAAAATACCCTAGTGTGGTTTATAGATTCTTTCCTTTGTATTATTGAACAACGATTAACTAGGTACCTGTGGAAATTCAGCTTGTAATTCAGCAAAGGTGCTTGGTCAAACTTAGCCATTGCACACTTTAATTTGAAGAAAGAACTCACAAAAATTGAGACGAGTGGAAGTCAACGACAATTAATCGACTACTCATCGAATTTTATGTGAAGTTCGGTGAATTTCATGTCAGGCTCTTATAATTTCATTTGATAGGCTTAGTCAATTTTATGCGTTGATCGTTCAAATTCATGTGAAACTTGTTTAATTCCATTTTAGGGCTCACTCAATTCATTTTAGAGTCGCTCAATTTCATGTTTGCCCAGCTCAATTTAATGCTATGCTAGCTCAATTCAATGTTTGCCCAACTCAATTTCATGGTAGGCTCGCTCAATTCAATGTTTGCCCAACTCAATTTCATGGTAGGCTCGCTCAATTCAATGTTCGCCTAACTCAATTTCATGGTAGAATTGCTCAAGTTAATGTTTGCCAACTCGATCTCATGCTAGGCTCGCTCAATTTAATGTTTGTATTGATAAATTTCATGTTTGCCTCAATGAATTTCATTCTTGTCTCACTGAATTTCATGTTTGTGTTGCTCAATTTCTAGTTTGCCACGCTCAATTTTCAGTTTGCCATGCTCAATTTCAGCTTTCCTCGATCAAATGTTAGTTTGTCTCGCTCAATATATACTTTACCTTGCTCAATTTTTCCTCTTCCCTTGCTGAATTTCTTGTTTGCCTCGCTCAATATATACTTTACCTTGCTCAATTTTCCCTCTTCCCTTGCTGAATTTCTTGTTTGCCTTGTTCAAAATCTAGGTTGCGTAGCTAAATTTCCAGGCTTCCCTTGCTCAATTATTTATTTTGTGTCGCTCAAATTCGAACTTCCCTCGATCGATTTCATTTTTCCCTCGTTTAATTTGTAGTTTGCCTTGCCCAATTTCTAGCCTGTCTCGCTGAACTTTCGCTTTTCCTTCATTGAATATCTAGTTTGCCTCGTTCAATTTATAGGCTGCCTCGTTGAATTTCTAGTTTGCCTCGTTCAATTTATAGGTTGCGTCGCTGAATTTTCATGTTTGCCTTAATCATTTCCATCTTTGCCGCGCTTAATTCTAGTTGAGGTTTATTCCATTTTATTCGAACCTCGCTCAAATTTATCAAGTGCTTGATATTTAGTATTAATGTATATGATGTAATGCTTAAATTCTTATTACTCTAATTCTAATTAACCATGTGTAGAGAATTTAGCCTTCTATCCCCTTATGGTACATTTGTAATTGCTTAAATATAGGTATATTTCTAGTAGATATGACATGAACCGTCAAATTACATTTTATTTTGTCTTATACACCATACAATGTGGAATATTTGTTGAATATTGAATGAACTTTTAAATATTCCAAATTGCTTAACCATACTTGAGATTGATATGACACATTTGTGGGCTGTCATTTGAGCTTAGAGGAATTATAAGAATCCATCTTAAATTCATGTGTTGATGTTTAATATAATGATTTGATAATATGTACAATTTAAAGAGCAATCTGGACAAAATTTAAGGGATGTACGTGGGTACCATGATGCCATGATGTATAACATCCACCCATGACATATGAGCTTTACCGGGTGCTCAATGTAAGCCACATGCTGCTCCAGTTACTAGAATAGCTAATTGAACCTATATAGAATTCCCTCAGAAGAAGTAAAATTGCGAACCTAGGGACGTAAAAGTTTAGGACCTTAGGAAATTTCAGATTTAGTTGTTTGAACGTAGAAATGAAACTTAGGTTCCCTTAAAATCATTAGAATAGCCATTCAAACTTGGTTGAAATCACTTTGGAATTATGACATTTGAGAAGATAGAGACTCAATATTTTAAGTTCTCTAGGAAATTGATTGCATAACCATGAAACCTAGGAACAAAACGTAGGTCCCCATTAAAAACTTTTAGAATGATTGTTTGAACTTAGAACTAAACTTAGGAATTATGGGAGAACAAACAATCTGTTATGATGTATATTAGACTAAACAAGAATGTTCCTTGAACTTGACCTTCATTGAACTTTTTAGTAACTTAGGATTTGAATTTTACCATAATTTTCCTTAGTTGAAATGACATTGCGAAGGCACTCAGTAGACAGTAGGTGAAATGAGTTTAGGCATTGTAAGCAGTTCCTTACCCATTACATGTACATTAGATCTAATTTAAGCACTCCCTACACTTAAAACCTGCACTAGGAGTTAACAATGAAAATTCAATAAGAAATCTCATAAGTTAGGGATGATATTTCTCATAACTTTTAGCAATTAGCACTAACTAGAAGCAAATGTATAAAGGTTTGAGGAAAAAATTTCAGCACTAAATGGAGCATATTGAGATTAGGATTTTGTATTTCGAATCCCCAAATACATCTCATTGATCAGAAACAACATCTCTCGTGTGCTTTAACAATTAGAAATAATTAATAGTGAAATTTTAGGTGAAATTTCAACCCTAGACTCTGGTTGTTGAGACTATCTTTGAAAATATATGTAAGTTTAACATATTTTGAACCCAAATCCTCATGTAGAAATGTTAAGTTTGTATATTTTTTTTTGAAAGTGTACTAGGTCATCATAGAATTGTCCCTTATTAAAATAGAAGACTATATGGATATCCCATGATAGATAGCATCACTGAATTTAACAAGCACCACATGAAATCATTCTTATCTCTGAATTTATAATCCATATAAGCTCTTCTTGTTTATTTAAAAAAAAATTAACGCATTGTTTACATTTTATTTCCTTAAGCTATGTATCATCGTCATCTATTATGGAACGTGAGTACTCGCTCCTCTATTATTTAATCGAGTTTTGTCTTATGGCAAGCTTCTATTGCTTAATGATTCACTAATATAATGTCATTGTATCGGTTTTCAGATAATGTCTACTACGAGAATCATCTGCTGTTATGGCGGGAAGATTGAATATGAGAACAAGCGATACTCGTACACTGGTGGGGATTCGAAAACTTTTTCAATACGTGTCGAGACTACGTACGAGGAGCTTCTATATAGAATTTACAGGATTATTAAGAGTCAACCAACAGATTGTGATATTAGGATGAAAGTAATGTATCCTTGCACAAATGAATCAATCCCTCCAACTGTAATCGCAGACGACGATGACATGCGAGAGTTCCTGGTAACACAGTTGGAGCATTCGGATAAATTCATTCCCTTAGTCATCGAGACAACGCAACACATTAATTGGAAAACACACATAGATAGCTTGCCTGAGGAGCATGGCGTGGAATTTGAATACAGGGCATCTCCATTACAAGTGGTAGTGAGCAATGATCAACTGCCCAAGCCGCCTCAAACATCAAACTTTGTGAGTAGCCAAGTCAGCTGGGCATGTGACCTTAACCTCACTTATGAGTATATGGCACTGCCTTTAGCAACAACAGCAGATCTGCCATCATCATCCACCACCCGAGCTGTACGTGTAAGCGACACTCCGCTTTCAGACCTTGCTAAAAGCGGAAACTTCATCACTCGTCAAGTTCCCGTGCCATTTGATGATGCTGCATTCACCAATGCAGCACTGCTAGAATATACAGATTCGTTGGGTGAACCGATCGATATAGCTGTTGGACAAATATTTAAGGACAAGAGTCGATGCCAGTATGTTCTAAGCTAATTTGCAATTCGCAATAAATTCCAGTATAAGGTACTGTACTCAAATTCCAGCAGATTTAGCGTGGTGTGCTTTGAAGATAAATGCAACTGGAGGGTTGACGCAAGTCGGTTGAATGATACCGGAATATTCAAGATACGAAATTATATGTCAGAACACACGTGCGGCATGTCGTGGATGAAGAGTGATCACCGGCAAGCAAGCAGTAAGTTAGCATGTGATCTGATTGTTAGTCGCATTGAGCAACGGTTAGGTTTGAGGCCACGTGATATTATCTTCGCTGTGCAAGAGAAATATAATATTCTTATCAGTTATAGGAAGGCATGGAAAGCTAAGGAGCTTGCAATTAAACAGGTGATAGGGTCTTACGAAGACTCTTACAATCAACTCCCCCTGTATTTGCATGAGTTGAGGATGGTCAACCCAGGGACGGTGACTGCCGTGCTCGTTAACCAAGAGACTTGGAGGTTTGAGAGGTGTTTTGTAGCGCTCGGACAATGCGTTCGAAGTTTTCAGAATTCTATGGGGAGGGTATTAGCCATTGATGGGACACACTTAAAGGGTAAATACAAGGGTGTTCTATTCATCGCCACGGCCTTAGATGGGGACAATTGTATATTTTCAATTGCGTTTGGCATCGGGGAATCAGAGAACAGCATGAGTTGGAATTGGTTCCTTACCTACTTTAACGATGCGTTAGGGTATCTGGAGGGTCTTCTGATTATTTCCGATCGACATAAAGGTTTAATGAAAGAGGTTCCCCAAGTATTCCCACATGCAATTCATGGGTATTGTGCGTACCATATTTATAGAAAATTGGTGGACACCTTTAAAGATAAGTCGTTGGAGATATACTACTGGCGGGTAGTTAAGACTTGCAGGAGGGCTGAATTTGAAAAATTAATACATGATATTGAAATGGCCAACCCCCCAGTACATGCATGGCTGACAGAAATCGGCTAAGAAAGATGGGCATCGTCTCACTTTACAGGTAAAAGATTCAACTTGGTCACCACAAATATATCTGAGTGTGTTAACTCCCTCTTCAAAGAAGCGCGGGAATACCCTGTTACCAAATTGATAGAGGCTGTAAGATGTAAGATACAAGAATCATTTTACAAGAGAAGAGAATCTGCAGCCTCATTTGTCAGTCCGTTGACACCATGGGCTGAGCAACAGTTGAAGGATCTTATACAGAAGGCGCGAGATGTTCGCTGTCATCCGATTTCTCGAGATTAGTACCACGTCGTGGGAAATTATAATGATACAGTCAAGCTCAGCTCGCTTTCATGTACATGTCGTGAGTTTGACATGAAGGGATACCCTTGTTTGCATGCCCTGTCCTCATGTATAAATTACAATCTTCCTCATTACTCATACTGCTCCCTATTCTACACAGTGCAAAATTACTTGAGCACATTTAACGAATCGGTGTACCCAGTACGTGATATGAGCGAATGGGAGATTACCGATGGCTTCAAGGAGTACTGTGCGAAAATTAAACCCCCGGGACAGAAGAGGCCATCTGGAAGACCAAAAAAGTTAAGAATTCCCTCACGTGGAGAAGAATCAAAAACATTAAAGTGCGGTCGATGCAAACAATCCGGACATAATCGTTGGACGTGCAAGTTTCCCATACCTGATGTGTAGCATACTTTGTAATTTATTTAGTGTTTTGTATGATATATGTTGTAATATATTTTCTCTCATGCAATAATGTTTTGGTTGTCTTGCTCAATTTCTAAGTAACCTCGCTCATTTTCAGTTTGTCGTACTAAATTTCTTATGCTGCCTCACTTAATTTCTTATGTTGTAATATATTGGCACTGATATGATAGGCTGAGTATTTGACACAAGCATAAGGAGCCCTGTTCAAATCTATTGTGTAAAACGAAGTTGCCAGGAGCACCGGAGCATTAAACTAAGGCTGGACAATTACACGATGATACAAAGATGACAATGGAACAAAGGAAATTAAGAGGAATATCAGAAAACAAAAAAATTGAGCGGAAAAGAAAAGAAACACAAAAGAAAAGGTACATTTGGTTAAGAAAGTCAAGTGAAGCCAACATATGTGGGAAAATGGCAAAAGAACATTTCAATCAACCACATGACAGTACCGAGGAAAAGTTACAAAAGATTAAGGCATGATAATTTGAGATATAAATGACCCGTAAAGCAGCTGCTTTCTTTGGTAGAATCTACACCTATATAAGAAAAAATAAAAGTGTAACAAGAAAAAGGATGAATTGGTGGATATGGGAAGCATACCAGGACAATCACATTACTGCACTGCCTGTTACCCATTGACTACAACTCAGCACCGCAACCTAGTTGTTGTTAGTACCTCACTGGTTTCAAATGGCTGATTTGAATTTAGAAGTATACCCAGGGCAATTTGACAGTGAGCAAGTTGCAACTTCCACAATTTCCAGTTTGGCCCGCTTAATTACCAGTTTGTTCCACTCAATTTCCAAATTGGCCCACTGAAATTCATTCAATGTCCCGCTCAATTTCCAGTTTATCCCACTCAATTTCCAGTTTGGCCAGCTTAATTTCAAGTTTGGTCCGCTAAATTTCCAATTTGGCCCGCTGAAATTCTAGTTTGTCCCGCTCATTTCCACGTTTGCCCGCTTAATTTCCAATTTGGCCCGCTCAATTTTGGCCCCCTCAATTTCCAGTTTGGCTTGCTCAATTTTCAGTTTGGCCCACTCAATTTCCAATTTGGCCAACTCAATTTCCTGTTTGTCTCACTCAATTTCCAGTTTGTCCCGCTCATTTCCATGTTTGCCCGCTCAATTTCCAATCATTTTCCAGTTTGTCCCGCTCATTTTCCAGTTTAGCCCGCTCAATTTCCAGTTTGGCCCACTAAATTTCCAGTTTGTCCCGCTCAAATGAATATTCCAAGGACTACTAGTTGAGCACTAAAATAAATCCCCAACTAAAAGGAGTAATATGCATATGAAAGAATCTATTTCTTACAAGGGAAAATAAACCATGCATACATAAAGAAAACATAGCAACTTCAAGTTTCCCGATCAGTTATGGTAACAGACCCACTGGCTTGTCTTCCAATAAGACCTGTCTCAACCACTATCTGCAATAATGAATAGGCTTCGCGTTTACATGCTTGGAATGCTCATCTGATAGTGATATGGACAAGCAGTAACGATTGAGGAATTTTAGGAATTATATACTTTCATGATTTTCCAGCAACAAAAAACATAAGATAAGCTTACCAGAAATAGATTAAGGTTTCCAGAAAGTCAATCAAGTTTCATGGCAATTGCCACAAGATATCTAGCTCTAGACTCTTTTGATTAGTGCTTTTTGCAATTTTCAAATATCTTGAGGAAATAAAACTAACTTTTCATAGGAATCCATGATAAAGAGATTGAGCACCCCACTTTTCAAGATATCATGAGGAAATAAAACCAACTTTACTTAGGTGTATTTTATGTAAATTACATATCTTGTTTGATAAACACAGTAGGGTTGGACATCTAACCCCACTAGTCTCTCCTTTCCTTCAAAGCTTTTCTACTTACACAGAAAATAGGAGCTTTTAATGAACATCCAATCCCACTCAATTTCCAGTTTGGCCCACTCATTTCCTCGTTTGCCCCGCTCAATATCCAGTTTGAACCGCTCGTTTCCTAGTTTGGCCCGCTCAATATCCAGTTTGTCCCGCTTAATTTCCAATTTGGCCCGCTCATTTTCTTGTTTGGCCTGCTCATTTTTCAGTTTGTCCCGCTCAATTTTCAGTTTGGCCTGCTCATTTTCGAGTTTATCCTGCTTAATTTCCAATCTGGCCAGCTCAATTTCCAGTTTGGCCCGCTCAATTCCCGGTCAATTCGCTTCACTTCACGGTCATTTCCATGCATTTAACGGTCATTCCCGGCGATTCCGTGTTGATTCACGATCATTTCCATGCATTTCATGGTGAATTCCCTTCACTTCATGGTCATTTCCACGCATTTCACGGTCAATTCGCTCCACTTCACAGTCATTTCCATGCATTTCACGGTCAATTCGCTCCACTTCATAGTCATTTCCATGCATTTCACGGTCAATCCCGTCGATTCCGTGTTGATTCACGGCCATTTCAATGCACTTCACGGTCATTTCCCTTCACTTCACGGTCATTTCCATGCATTTCACGGTCAATTCCCTTCACTTCACCATCATTTCCATGCATTTTTTTCTAAACAAACAAACTGAAGTATAGGACTACTCCATTACAAGTTGTATTTTCTATCAAGCAATTTATTTGGGAGAGGGAAATCCAGCATATCTTGTTAGCTTGAGGGGAGGCATTGGAATTTCCTTTGCCTTCAACACAGATGATCTGCACTCAATTATAATTAATTTATAAGAAACTTATATATTAATCGAGTTTGTGTTGGGTCAGGCAACCCAAGACCTCAATCCGAGCTCAACCCAAGTTTTATCAGGTTGGTGTTTATATGGCCCAACCCCAAGACCAAACTCGATACATCCTGCCCAAGCCCAACCCAATGTTGGGTCGGCCATAGGTTGGTCGGGTTGAGCCCGCCCAACTTCTAGCCCTATAATCATATACGGTATGTTAAGTAACTAATTTTGGTTTAGAAAATATTCTTGTTATATGAATAAAGAAAGAAATTTTAAAAAAAAGTGATAATTTTTTTTTTTTGCATATGCTTATATATACATATTTATATAAATGTTATCTCACCATCCTCTACCAAAACCCCAATCAGCTCAAGGCAGCAAGGATTATGTACAATAGCTAAGATATGCACATCTTTCTATTGGTCAGAAAGGAATGAAGACTAATCGAGCAAAAACAATGTATTTTACTATTAGAATATCATTAAGAAGACAACATGTTGCTTTGCTGCAGATAACATTTGAGGAAAGAGCTCTTAAGCTACAGTATCTTTTATGATCATTCATTTCCCTTAGGCATCAATACTCATAGACTGCAGTTAGGACTTAAGAGTCCTACCTTGACTAATGAGAAGCCTTTCTGACATCACAGTGGTCTGACATCCATTTAGTGTGATTTTCAGCTTTAGTCCATTCAGAATGGAGGTCATGATTTGGAATGGTCTAAATTGGCTTACACGTATGCCAAATATATCGATGGGTAAATGGTGATGGCATTATGCACACCCATGGTTCTGAATGTCAGTATCAGTTGGTGTATCGGGCTAGCGAAAAAATGAATAAATTAGAGAGAGAGAGAGAGAGAGAGAGAGAGAGAGAGTTTGTCTTTATGAGAAAACAATACTTGTAAATTAAAGAACGAAATTTTCTTTTTATGAGAAAACACCACGAAGAATTAGAAGGCAGCACTGAAGATCCCTTTTTTCCTGTTGAGGTAAAAGGTAAGCTGATTTCATTTTTGTATGAAACTTCCAATTTCTCCATTTTTGCTGCTGGGAACAATCTCTGACATTTCCTTGTAGGAATCAGAACTAACGAGCATTTTGATCTAATTAAATAGAACAGAGAACATACTATAATTGGAGCAGCACCAAATCGCCACTTGTTCACGGGATTTTTCAGGTTGGTCACAGTTGCCATGTATCCATTCAAACCAGCAGCTAGAATGTGATAGCAGATGTGCCCAAGAACCTGCACAGATTTGATTCTTAATCATGCACAGATCATCAACATAACTCGAAAAGGAAAGAAAGCTGTTGTTTTTTAGAACATACATAGGCATATTCACAGTCAAACTTCAATGGTAAAGAACCCCGGGCCTGATAGCCAAAGAAGTGGCAGATAGCATTGAATTTCTTTCCTTTGTAAGTACCTTCTTTCTGAACAGATCCACTAATATGTCAGTCTACCAGAATATTAGGGATAAAGATAATGAACCTACAGCATTGAAGTTTACCAATCTCTTGTTCATCTCATTCTCTACCAACTGCGCTAGGAGTATCGAGTCTCAATTTGAACAAAAATTTCAAAGCACACAATCATGGCACCGTGTAACAAGGACTTGAAATAAGCAAGTTAACCATGTCAATAGACTCAGCATCTATGATTTTCTTTTTCTTTTTTGTTCCCAAATAATTTCATTGTTTTTTCTTGATTTTCTAGCTTTGCTATCTCTGCTTTAATGTATTACCAATTCTCCATTAATAAGATGGATAGATAAAGCCTACATCTATGATGACGTCATCACCTACTACTCGAGTTTCCTCTCAGAAGAGAAGTGGATGCAGCCGAGCCCAGACAAGCAAATGTTCGATAGGATCTTGGAGGTGGAAGCTGAGGCCCTTAGCATGTCAGGCCCCATTGTCGGACAGCCTGGATAGAATACATACCTCAGGTGGGTCCCACTCGACGACTTGTAATGGAGTAGTCCTATACTTTAGTTTGTTTTTTTAGAAAAAAATGACCCTGAAATGATGGTGAAGTGAAGGGAATTGACCGTGAAATGAAATGGAATCACTGGAATTGACCGTGAAATACATGAAAATGACCGTGAAATTTTGTGGAAATGACCGTGAAGTGCATGGAAATGATCAGTGACCACACTAGCTTCCCTCGAAACGTGATAAAAATATCAGCACGGACCTTATACCAACTTTTTTAGTTTTGCTGACAATGAAATTTGATCTGCATTTTCTACATCTCTTTCCACTTTAACCAGCCTAGAAAACAAATGAGACTCACCTGCCTTGTTGGAGTCTCACCGGTCTGAAACACCATATTGTTTCTCCCTAGTCACTTCTCATAACACCAACTAAATTTTTTTGTTCCGTGTTGTCGCTGTTCAAGCTCTTTCCATACAGATGCCAAAGTGACACAAAACTCATTTTCACTAATTTTAACCAACTGATAAAAAATTCTTGATAATGTCTCTCACTCACTTCTAATGATACTCTATTTTCAAAGAATTTCTTATTCCTTTCCTTCTAGATCCACCAGATTATGTCAAATGAAAGCATCCTCAAAATTCACCCTACTTGATTAAACAACAATTTCATTCACCCACCTACGACCAAGGCCACTTTTCTGGAGAACCCAACAAATTAAAAAGCGTTTGAAGAAGTTCCATATCCCTAGGCATTCTACAAACAAGATATAGGTGATAGAATGATTTTTCTATTTCTCTACACAAGTGGCACATTTCTTGCTTGCTGAGGTCATATCATCTTTGTTGAAATCATTCAGACTCTGGAAGATCCTAGCCTTTTTTTGCTGTTGTGGCCTGAAAATATCTTTGGAGGCTTCCTGTCTCTTCATGGCACCCAACAATGTAATAATGGCATTAAGTAAACATGACAATTAGAAAACACTGGTTTGATGAGAGTAATTCAGCCTCTAGACAAATTGAATGTTTTTTTTAAAAGACAAATTCAATACCAAAAGGTCTTTCCATTCAAATACGCACATTCATTTGTTGTCTGCTAGTCACATGTAGGACTGTCAATGAGCCAGGCCCAGGCCAAGCGAAAACAAATTTTTAGTTTGAAAATTTATTTCATAGCATTTTCTGGTTTGTCCCGCTCATTTTCCAGTTTGGCCAGTTTGGCCCGCTTAATTTCCACTTTGGTCCGCTCATTTTCTAGTTTGGCCCGCTCATTTTCCAGTTTGGCCCGCTCATTTTCCTATTTGGTCCGCTCAACCAGCTTAATTTTCAGTTTGGTTCGCTCAATTTCTAGTTTGGCCCGCTCATTTTCCAGTTTGTCCTGCTTAATTTCCAGTTTGGCCCGCTCAATTCCCGCTAAATTCGCTTCACTTCACGGTCATTCCCGACAATTCCGTGTTGATTCACGATCATTTCCAGTTTGTCCCGCTCATTTTCTAGTTTGGCCCGCTTAATGTTTAGTTCGCTCAATTTCCAGTTTGGCCTGCTTAATTTCCAGTTTGGCCCGCTCAATTCCTGTTAAATTCGCTTCACTTCACGGTCATTCCCGGCAATTTCGTGTTGATTCACGATCATTTCCATGCATTTCACGGTAAATCCCGGCGATTCCGTGTTGATTCACGGTCATTTCCATACACTTCACGGTCATTTCCATGCATTTCATCATTTCACGGTCAATTTCCTTCACTTCACCCTCATTTCACGGTCATTTCCCTTCACTAATTTTGGTTTAGAATGTATTCTTGCTATAGGAATAAAGAAAGAAATGAGACAAAGTATAACTGTAAATTTTTTTTAATATGCTTATATATATACACATATTTATATAAAATACGTGTTAGAGAAAAATTGTAGGTAGAATAAAATTTTACATGTCAAAACAGGAATACGACTATAGCTACGGTTATAATCCGTAGCCATAGATTCGGCGATCAATCGCGAATCCTGCGATTCCGCCCCAACTCGCTGTCCCATTCGGGGATCAATCGTAGATCCCGCGATTCCACTGCCTAACCCGGCTCGGCCCCGCCTCCTTGGGTGCTGCCCTCCTCTTTCCCATGAGGGAAATGATCAACGAAGAGGAGAAGAATGAGGCGATAGCTCCAAGAAGGGTCATTTTCTTACAAACTCAAAGGTGAATGATGCAAGGGCTGAAGCTTGGATAGAGGGATTCCACCGCGATTTGACGATTTGGGGACTTGAGGATTTCGAAGTCAGTAGGATTTGGGGATTGGAAGATTTCGAAAGTAGTAGGATTTGGGGATTTAAAGATTTTGAAATTTTTGTAGGAGTTGGGGATGTGAGGATTTCAAAATTTGTAGGGTTTAGGGATTCGAAATGAAAAGAGGGTGAAAGAAGAAGATACGA
The DNA here is from genome assembly GCF_029962835.1 of Magnolia sinica. Classification (NCBI taxonomy): domain Eukaryota; kingdom Viridiplantae; phylum Streptophyta; class Magnoliopsida; order Magnoliales; family Magnoliaceae; genus Magnolia; species Magnolia sinica. The sequence goes on along the minus strand of NC_080578.1, from coordinate 17,900,656 downwards.
TGGATGTTGAAGTGGGAATGATGTAAGGGATAATGAGATGAAAGGTGAAATGGATGAAGGCCTGGGGATTCCGATTTGAGAGGGTTGAGGGAAGCAAAGAGGGTGAGAGTAGTGAGGAAAAGGAGAGATTTGAGTGAGTGAGTGAAGTAGTGAGACGCCCCACTCACGTACTGACTTAAATGGGGGGTGGCCTGATCGGCGATTAATCGCGGATCCCGCGATTCCGCCCCCACTCCCTGTCCCATTCGGGGATCAATCCCGGATCCCGCGATTCCGCCCCCACTCCCTGTCCCATTCGGGGATCAATCCCGGATCCCGCGATTCCACCCCCACTCCCTGTCCCATTCGGGGATCAATCCCGGATCCGGTGATTCCGCCCCAAATCGCTGCCTCAATCAGCGATCAATCACGGTGGGCCCCACTTTGGTGACCATGGGGGGAAATAGGATTGTGTACTGAGTTACTCAGTACGCTTTTATCGTACTGAGTAAACTCAGTTGGGCCTAAGTATGAATGTATGTGGGTTATCCACGCCGTCCATCCGTTTTTCAAGATAATTTCAGTGCTTGAGTCTAAAATAAAAGTATTCCCAAAGCTCAAGTGGACCACACTATAAGAAACAATGGGACTAATGACTTCCACTGTTGAAACCTTGCTAGGGCCGACAGTGATTTTTATTTGTCATCCAACCTATTCATAAGATTACACAGAGATGGATGAAGGTAAAAAACAATTATCAGCTTAATCCAAAACATCTGTGGCCCCCAAGAAATTTTCAACAGTATAATTTCAATTCACACTATTTCCCGTGGTGAGGTCCACTTGAGAATTGGATATATCTCATTTTTGGCATCAAGCCATACAATTATCTGTTAAAATGGATGAAACAGCGGCTATAGAGGGGGGCTTCTATGAGCAACAGGACTCTAATAATTGCTGTCATAAAAAGAGCATACGACGAGGAGAAGGCCACGGAGCCAATATTCTCATTGAGAGCTTTCGCTTAGGCGAAAATACCGAGTTCTTGTTTGGTCACCTCCTCCTCGTCGCTGTCGACCAGACATCCTTTGATCGGTGCAATCCCCTACGCCTGCATTGCTACAAACTTGTTACGGACATGGTAGATCACTGGAGAGAAGTTATACATGTTGGGTGATTTTATTAAAATGATGTGGAGGAGAACTATCTTCCTTGCTGATGTTCTTAGACGTGGTTATAACTTCATCTTCACAGTGAGTCAATGAAAAAATGAAAAAATAAAAGAAAAGAAAAGAAAGACAGATGTATTTCAGCTGCAATTGGGAGTATGTTGCTTGGCCACCAGGGATGGGGCCCACATGGCTGCAATGTCAGATAATCTGTACTGTCCATTATGTGGGATCAATTGTCAAGGGCCAGTATAGAAAGTCAGTGCTGATAGAAAGTCAGTGCTGATGTAGCATCGTGATTGCAGCTTTGTTAACATGAAAAGGATGGAAGTAACTAAGAAACAAGCAAAATAGTGTATGATCCATGCTTCACAGACATTGTGTGAAATGCCATCCACACCACACATGGATGTGGTTGGGAGTGTTGATCTAGTGACCATTATATGGACAGGCAATAAGACAGAAATCATAGTGATTGGCAACTCTGGACAATTGTTGTAGGTTTTGCTCATTGAATGTTGCTTGTTTGAGCTAGCAATCCCCTTTTTAGGCCACTGATTGTATGGCTAGCACAGTTCGATTGATTTGCTTTTCAAGATACACAACACTCACATGGTTAAGCTTTGACTGGTTAAGCTTGGAACTTGCCATAGTTGGAGTTCTATCGAAACTGAAGATGGGAGAATTAACTTCAGACTGAAGAGGTGAATTTTCTGCGATTAGAAGATCATCAAGCAGTACATCTGCAAAAATAGCATAACAGCATTGGACAGTAACTCAAGAAGAATGGTTAATATACAAATTTTCTAGACCAACGCCATTCAAAATGAGTGGGCCAAACTGAAAATTGAGCAGGACAAACTGGAAAATCGAGCCGGCCAAACTAGGAAATGAGCGGGCCAATCTAGAAATTGAGCGGGCCAAACTGGAAATTCAGCGAGCCAAACTGCAAATTAAGCGGGGCAAACTAGCCTAACTGGAAAATGAGCGGGACAAACTGGAAAATGAGCGGGACAAACTGGAAAATGAGCGGGACAAACTGGAAAATGAGCGAGCAAACATGAAAATGAGCGGGACAAACTGGAAATTGAGGGGACCAAACATGGAAATGAGCGGGCCAATCTAGAAATTGAGCGGGCCAAACTGGAAATTCAGCGAGCCAAACTGCAAATTAAGCGGGGCAAACTAGCCTAATCGAAAATGAGCGGACAAATCGAAAATGAGGGACAAATCAGAAATGAGCGGACAAATCGAAATTGAGCGGGCAAACATGGAAATGAGCAGACCACATCGAAATTGAGCGGGCCAAACATGGAAATGAGCGGGCCAATCTAGAAATTGAGCGGGCTAAATTGGAAATTCAGAGGCAAACTGGAAATTAAGCGGGCCAAACTAGCCTAACTGGAAAATGAGCGGGACAAACTGGAAAATGAGCGGGACAAACTAGAAAATGAGCGGGCCAAACAGGAAAATGAGCAAGCCAAATTGGAAATTGAGTAGGACAAACTGGAAATTGAGCAGGGGAAACATGAAATCAGCGGGGCAAACCGGAAAATCATTATGCCCACCTTTTCCTGTGGTATGATTCACTTGATATTTTGATATGCTTCAATTTGGGGCTCAACCCCTTAATTAGATAGAAAAACAGATCGACGGCGTTGATATACTACATGAAACGGATTGACTACTCCCCCTACCACCAGCTAATGGCTGGTGTTCGGTGCTCTGTGGGCCCCATCATGATGTATGTGTTTCAACCATGCTGTCCGTCTTTTTTTATATATCATTTTATGATATTATACAAAAAAATGTGGTATATCCTAATCTCAATTGGACCACATTATAGGAAACAATGTTTAATGAACATCGACCAATAAAAACCTTTTGGTGGCCATAAAAGTATTGGATCAAGCTGATCTTTGTTTTTAGCCTTCATCTGGGTCTTTATGATGTAATAAACAGATTGGATTTCAGATAAACAGTACAATTGGCCTCAGAAGGATTTAAATGATGGATATCTAATCACTATTGTTTTCCTGTATTGTGGTACATCTAAGATTTATATCCCTCATATTTTTAGGAAAAAGCCCTGAAATGACAATAGGGAAGGATGAAGATTTCCTACTAAGTAGTTTCAGCAACATAACCATTAGAATGTTGTCTATGTAATGAAGGACTTGGTCCCATGGCTGGCTAGTGGTAGACTCAGGACATGATTTAAGGTCTAATTTGAGGCCCACATATCCAACCAAATTTCACTGATTGGACTTGGTCCCACATATCCAGAACTGGTAGCCTTATTGTTGGGTTTATGCAAAAAACCATAGAGTATGGGAGGGTTTCATACAACCATACACATATCCAAGCCCATGCGGTTGTACATAGAAGAAGTAGCTGAGTGGGTTTTTAGAGTCATTAAGTTGGGACCTCTTATTAAATTTTCTTTCCTTCATGATGGATGGATTAAGTCGAGTTCGACTCGTGTTGAGGTGGGCCAAGCTCGGCTTAACTCGTCCATGCTGAGTCAAGTAGAGTTCGAGTCGAGTCGAGTTGCAATATACCATGGTCGAACTCGGCTTGAACTCAACTTTACTCGCCTCGAGTTGGCCTTTCAATACGAGCTGTCTTAGGTTTGATGTTAATTTTGTAGGAGCTGTATATTGTTGTGAATGATGTCTTTACTTCACAGTCATTACCATGCATTTCACGGTCAATTACGGCGATGTCGTATCTTTTCATGGTAATTTTCATGCATTGTTCAGGCCTGTTCATGGCTCTAGAGGTGGATGGCCCGCTCAATTTTCAGTTTGTCCCGCTCATTTCCATGTTTGCCCGCTCAATTTTCAGTTTGTCTCGCTCAATTTTCAGTTTATCCCGCTCAATTTTCAGTTTGTCCCGCTCATTTTCTAGTTTGTCCCACTCATTTTCCAGTTTGGCCCGCTCAATTTCCGATTTGGCCCGCTCATTTTCGATTTGGCTGCTCAATTCCAATTTGTCGCTCAATTCCCAATTTGGCCGCTCAATTTTCAGCTTGTCGCTCGATTTCGATTTGTCGCTCAATTTCGATTTATCCGCTCAAATTCCGGTTTGGCCCGCTCAATTTCTGTTTGACCGTGAAATGAGTTTTTTCCGCTCATTTCCATGTTTGCTCGCTCAATTTCGATTTGTCCCGCTCAATTTCTAGTTTATCCGCTCGATTTCGATTTGGCGCTTAATTTCGATTTGTCGCTCGATTTTCGATTTGTCGCTCAATTTCTAGTTTGTGCCACCCAACTTTCGGCCATAAAATCCTATATGATACGTCAAGTAACTAATTTTGGTTTAGAAGATATTCTTGTTATATGGTTAAAGAAAGAAATGGAGAAAAAAGAGATAAAATTTTGTTTATATGCTTATATATACATATTGATTATAACTATGTGTAGGTGGAATAAAATGAAAAAGGATGAAAACTAAATGCAAGGAAAACATTAAATTCCTCTTATGTAAACTGAATTAATGCTCCAAACAGTGTTCCCACAAACAAATTTTCCGAAAGGACATTCATCCAAACATGCTATGAAATAAATTTTCAGACTAAAAATTTGTTTTCGCTTGGCCTGGGCCTGACTCATTGACAGTCCTACATGTGACCAGCAGGCAACAAATGAATGTGCGTATTTAAATGCAAAGACCTTTTGGTAATGAATTTGTCTTTTAAAAAAAATATTCAATTTGTCTGGAGGCTGAATTACTCTCATTAAACCAATGTTTTCTAATTCATGTTTACTTAATGTCATTATTACATTGTAGGGTGCCATGAAGAGACAGGAAGCCTCCAAAGATATTTTCAAGCCACAACAGTAAAAAAAGGCTGGGATCTTCTAGAGTATGAGATTTCAGCAAAGATGATATGACTTCAGCAAGCAAGAAATGTGCCACTTGTGTAGAGAAATAGAATAATCATTCAATCACCTATATCTTGTTTGTGGAATGCCTAGGGATATGGAACTTCTTCAAACGCTTTTTAATTTGTTGGGTTCTCCAAAAAAGTGGCCTTGGTCGTAGGTGGGAGGATGAAATTGTTGTTTAATCAAGTAGGGAGAATTTTGAGGATGCTTTCATTTGACATAATCTGGTAGATTTGGAAGGAAAGGAATAAGAAATTCTTTGAAAACAGAGTATCATTAGAAGTGAGTGAGAGACACGATCAAGAATTTTTTATCAGTTGGTTGAATTTAGTGAAAATGGGTTTTGTGTTACTTTGGCATCTGTATGGAAAGAGCTTGAACAGCGACAACATGGACAAAAAAATTTAGTTGATGTTATGAGAAGTGACTAGGGAGACAATATGGTGTTTCAGACCGGTGAGACTCCAACAAGGCAGGTGAGTCTCATTTATATATAAACACTTCAATAAAAATGGAACTCATTGTTACAATACTTAAAACATACAAGATTCAGTTTATTTAACTTTCTGTAATCCAGTCAGATTGAACGGGATCCCACAACATTAATAAAGATGATTTCAGAGCCCAAATGAGAGTGAAATGGTAAATTAGTCATTGTAGAGAGAGATTTATGATCAGTCATTTCTGAAAGTTTGTATTTTAAAATGGCTTGCTAGTTCTACCAGGAGATAGATACATGTACAGCCAATTCTCAGATTGCCCGCTGATTTGCATGACCATTCCTTCAAAACTAAGAACTGCCTTTGAAAACTACCAAACCTCACCAAGATTATATGACCACGATGCAACCAGTAGTTTACATAAACCAGATGCAACTGATAACTATTATAGTTTCATTCCTACAACCTACATCACACAATGTTCCTCATATCGAAGCTCCATTCCAAATAAAATCTTTGAAACAATCAGTGTAATGATAAAAAGAATAAACAAAATTTATAATAGAAGCAAAGGAAATAAGCACTACCAAATGATAGAGCAAAGGTTAGTGCATTATCAAACTGATTCAGTCTATGAGATTCTTCTCCTCCTCATATATACTAGCCTGAACAAAGAAAACAAGCCCACAAACATGAATGAATTTGTCTCATGACTTGAACTCATTTAACCTAGAGAGCATCCAAGAACCAAGGCCCAGAAGTACATATCAAGTTCAATATTGTGCTAAAAGTGAAATCGATCAATTTCTGGACAAAACTAATAAGAACAAAAAAAATGGGAGATTTAATATTGTTACTGCATTTTCTTAATGATCTATATGCAGCTAGCACATTCGAAGCTGGCTCAGATCAATAGCCTAGCTCACCAAACCATGGACTACTTTTGCATCTTTTTACTGACCAACTATTTTCTTAACTGATGGTTTGCAAACAGACGATTAAGAAAAAGCTGAAACAAAAATCAAAATTTGATAGAAAAAATATAAAGATTGGACCTATTTACAATAGTCACTTGCCCATCAGTTGGGTCAGCTTAGCATCAAATTCCTTCTTCAGTTCCACCTCTTCTTCCAAATACCTCCACTTCAGCTTAGTCTTCTCATCTTCATGCAATCGTATCAGCTTCTCTCTCTCTCTCTCTCTCTCTCTCTCTCTCTCTCTCTCTCTCTGCTTCAAAATCTTTTATCTAATTTGACTGGCTATCAATGAATTGAGCAATCTCCTCAAGCCTACTTTAAGGACTGTTTGGATTTGTGGATTTTTTATTTTTTATTTTTGAAGAAAATGGAGTTTTTTGGGAAACTCCATATCTTGAAAACAATAAGAAATGAAAAATTGTTTCCCATGATTGTCTTTCAGCAAGATTTTCTTGAAAAAATTTCATTGTTTACAAATCTATATTCATGGAAAATTTGTTGCCAGTCTAGGTAAGGAAACTTAAAGGGGGCATTTTTCAGGAAAGAAGCTGATACGAATGGATTGGCATGTTTCATCGTTTACAAATCTATGACAATAGTTTTGCAATTTCAAATACCAGCTTCTAGATTGAGCAACTTGGATTGCATAAATGATTGAGTGAACACATAGCATGTAAAATAGGAACTATAGGCATTAGTGAGCAGAAATGAGCAAGAATGAATCAGGCATTTCATCGAACACATGGACTACAATGCATTTCATAAAACATATCATTTGAAAATCATTTCAAATAAATAGCACAACAAGTTCTTAAGCATAGATCGCAACCCGTGATCATTATCTGGGCCCTCAGGGGCCGATAAAACGGCAACATAGGGTTCAAACTTGTCGGCGGTTTCTAAGTAGGAGTTCGACATAGGGCGTAAGGATCTCTACAATAGACGTATTCTATTAGCAATTGTGAAAAAAGGGTTTCAATAGTCTAGGTTTTTGGGTCGAGGGTTGGATCTCACCTGTTTGTGGTCCCGCTCGTGGCACGAAGTCTTCTCTCATTGTTCAGGTCTGTTCATGGCTCTGGAGGTGGATGGCCCACTCATTTTCCGGTTTGTCCCGCTCAATTTCCGATTTGGCCCGCTCAATTTCGATTTGTCCCGCTCAATTTTTAGTTTGTCCCGCTTATTTCCATGTTTGCCTGCTCGATTTCGATTTGTCTCGCTCAATTTTCGATTTGTCCCGCTCAATTTGTTTGGCTCGCTCAATTTTCGATTTGTCCCGCTCAATTTTCGATTTGGCCCACTCAATTTCGATAGAAATGTGCGGTCTTGATTCACACTTACTACAGATTCAATTTCGATTTGTCGCTCAATTTCATTTGTCCGCTCATTTCCATGTTTGCGCCCGCAGTCGGAGTCCCACCGAAATTCTAGTTTGTCCCGCTCATTTCCATGTTTGTCCGCTCAATTTTCAGTTTGTCCCGCTCATTTTCCAGTTTGGCCCCCTCATTTTCCAGTTTGTCCCGCTCAATTTTCAGTTTGGCCTGCTCAATTTCTAGTTTGTCCCGCTCAATTTCCAGTTTGTTCCGCTCAAATTTCAGTTTGGCCCGCTCAATTTCCAGTTTGGCCCACTCAATTTCTAGTTTGCCCCGCTCAATTTTCAATTTATCCTGCTTATTTCCATGTTTGCCCGCTCAATTTCCAGTTTGGCCCGCTCAATTTTCAGTTTGTTACTTCATGGTCATTTTCATGCATTTCACGGGCAATCCCGGTGATTCCGTTTCATTTCATGGTCATTTCCATGCATTTCATGGTTAATCCCGGCGATTCCGTTTCATTTCACGGTCATTTCCATACATTTCATGGTCAATCCTGGTGATTCAGTTTCATTTCACGGTCATTTCCATGCATTTCATGGTCATTTCCCTTCACTTCACGATCATTTCCATGCATTTCACGATCAATCCCGACGATTCCATTTCATTTCACGGTCAATCCTGGCAATTCCGTTTTGATTCACGGTCATTTCCATGCATTTCACGGTCAATTTCCTTCACTTCACGGTCAATCCTGGCGATTCCGTTTTGATTCATGGTCATTTCCATGCATTTCACGGTCAATTTCCTTCACTTCATGGTCATTTCCATGCATTTCACGGGCAATCCCGGCGATTTCGTTTTATTTCACGGTCATTTCCATGCATTTCACGGTCAATCCCGCGATTTCGTTTCATTTCACAGTCATTTCCATGCATTTCACGATCAATCCCGGCGATTCCGTTTCATTTTACGGTCATTTTCATGCATTTCACGGTCATTTCCTTTCACTTCATGGTCATTTCCATGCATTTCACGGTCATTTCCTTTCACTTCATGGTCATTTCCATGCATTTCACGGTCAATCCTAGCGATTCCATTTCATTTCATGGTCATTTCCATACATTTTATAGTCATTTACATGCATTTCATGGTCATTTTCCTTCATTTCACGGTCATTTCCATGCATTTCCTGGCAATTCCCAAGACTTCAATCCAAGCCCAACCCAAGTTTTATTGAGTTGCTGTTTGTATAGCCCAACCCCAAGACCAAACTCGATACATCTTGACCAAGCCCAACCCAATGTCGGGTCGGTCACAGGTTGGTCGGGTTGAGCCCGCCCAACTTTCAGCCCTAAAATTATATATGGTACGTCAGTAACTAATTTTGGTTTAGAAAATATTCTTACTATATGAATAAAGAAAGAAATGAAAAAAAAGAGATTTTTTTTATATGCTTATATTTACATATTTATATAAATATGTGTTAGAAAAAAAATGTAGGTAGAATAAAATTCTCCATGTAAAAAAAAAAAAAAAAAAAAAAAAAAGAAAGAAAGTGTGTTGGGATAAGGCTATAGCTACGGTTAAAGCTACGGTTATAGTCCGTAGCCATAGATCGGGGGTGGAATCGCAAGGTTCACGATTAATCGCCGTGTTGGGATACGGCTATAGCTACGGTAATAGCTACGGTTATAATCCGTAGCCATAGATCGGGGGTGGAATCGCAAGGTTCACGATTAATCGCCGTGTTGGGATACGGCTATAGCTACGGTTATAATCCGTAGCCATAGATCGGGGGGGTGGAATCGCGAAGTTCACGATTAATCGCCGATAGGGACAGCAACTTGCGGTAGAATGCCGACTTACTGGTATAGCTACGGATTATAACCATAGCTATATCCGTATCCCTGTCCACACACCATTACCATTCTACTTGAACGTCTACCGTTGAAACCCTTTTAGGGGCCCCACAAGTTTTGGATCATTACGAAAATCGTTTGTCCTCTTCATCCAGGTCTTTGTGGCCTTATGAATAGATTGGGTGGAAAATAAATGTTATGGTGGGCCCTACAAAAGTTTTAACGATGAAAATCAATTTTCCACTGCTCTGTGTGGTGTGGCCCAGTTGATCATTGGATATGATTTTCCTTTTTTTGGATAATGCTCCGAAATGATCTCGAAATATGGATGAACGTTGTGGATATAATAAACACATAGCTGTGGGGCCATGTAACTTTGATCTCTTTTAAGCCGTTCGTACAACTGTCAGTTGGAGGAGCGTCAGCGCTCGTCTTGGCAGTGAAAAGAAGGGGTAGTTTCGTCCTCAAAGTCGCTGTCCGCACGTGCTAGTCTAAGTTGGTCACTTAAGTTTGTATTCTTTCATAAAAACCGCTGGGTAAAAGGTTTTGTCTACAGTGGTCATTTTCTCGTAATACATGGGAGCCTGTAAACCAGACGATCTCTATTTCTCTCTCTCATCAGCGGAGAAATCTCCTGCCGGGGATTGTGTCATCCGTCTGATAACGGGTCGGGGACTCAGCGCATGCCTGCCCCCACACGCACATGGGAGATCATACAGTAGAGGCGGTAGAGCCTGAATGTGTAGACCCATCTGTAGATAGCACGTGTGGCGTGATAATTTATCAATTACGACCGTTGATCTCGCTTCCTGTGCAATGGATGGAGGATGCTTCAAATGCACATCCATCTAATCAGTAAATCCTTAATAAACAAAAATAGTTCAACGGTTACCATTCTATCGCCAAATTCTCTACAACACCTGTTTTGCGTAGCTGCGTGAACTACAACACCTGTTTCACGCCAAACATCTGCGTGAACCACCCCAGATGTTTATATGTAAATCCAATCCGTCTATCAGGTGAAAACCCATGTCTGAACTGTAGATTCAAAAGATCATCCGATAAAAATACTCTGATTGCTCACACCATTGGAAACAATGTGAAATTGCTCGTGGATCAGGTTCGTTTTGTATTTTCACTTCATCCCACCTGATTAATAGGTTTGATGAAAGATACATGCCACAGTGGCCCCGCACATATACCAATGGCTGGGCATCCCATCCTCATTGTCCCCCGTGGTGTGACCCATATAAGTTGTGGATCTCACTGATTTTTCCCATCTGGGCCACATATCGAGGATAAAACCTGATGGGCCGATTGGATTTTACATATATAACATGTTGGATTCCACAAGCTTGAGCATTTTAGGGGTTGCCTGGAACAGGTGTTGGAGAGGATTCGATTTGGAAAATTCGGGAAAAGTGATGATTAGATTGTTAAAAACGTATGATTTTTTACACATATGCCATCCATGATACATAACACTAGATGGATGGCTCTGATTGATGCATCACCGCGGAATGGGCGCTTTGCACAATATACTTGGGTTTTCAGCTCTGAAAATTGCAGTCAACGGTTTTCAGACCCGGGTCATTGGTTTAATGGGTATGATTATGGATGGACTATGTCCCAAAAATATCATGGATGGTATAATCCTAGCTATAGATTTCTGGCCTGAAAATGAACGGTCCGGATTCAATTGATAAAGCCTAGATTAGCAGCCAAGGATCTCTCACACCGTGACTAGTTTGTAACATGTTGCTGGGATTTGATTTGTTCTGCGGAATCACATAGATATGGATCTAAGATAGTAATCCAATAGCACTAAGCAAACAAAAGAAAACACAAAGATTTAACGTGGAAAACCCTTTTGAAAAAAACCACAGCATAAAGCGACAAAAATCCACTATGAAAGCATAAATTACAAAGAGAGATGGCTTACCCGATTCGAACAACCTCGAATCTCACCCTTTATACGCCCTTTGAAACCCCAGAATCCCTTCTAGAAACCCTTGAAATACCTTTAGAAAGCCTTAACATGTTTTAGAATGGCTCTAGAAACTCCTATTTATAGATTAGGAAATCTTACTTTCGCACTGACTTCGAATAATCCAGAAATCGCCTCGATTTTACGCAATCCGGACACAAACTGTGTAACCTTCGGCCAGCCTAAGCAAAGTTCGAGCTAGCCGAACTTGACCTTAGGCTAGCCAAACTTCCCACAAATTTCAAAAGAATATGCTGCTGGATTTTCGGCCGAACTATCTTGGGCTGGCCGAATTTCCTTGATGAAATTGATTCTGTTAGACAAATTTAAGACATCTATCAACAACAATCTCTACTATGTCTTCAATTTTTAAACGTGTAGCTTCTCGCTCTCTTATCTTATCTCTGTCTTACATCATAGCTCTATTAACGCTTCTCATGCACACTCTGTTTTCCTTTTACGTCATCGCTAAGCCCAAAGAAGTTGCACAGAACTTGAACTTCTCTGAATAAACGATCTTGGTAAGCATGTCTGCTGGATTTGAATCTACATGCCCAACCACTTATGCTTCTGTCTTCTTAAAAGAAAGACTTAGTCCTTCGTACCTCGAATGTATCGAAGTAACCATCTCACTGCATCTTAATATTGCTAGTCGGGGTATTTGCTCACAACACTGATTGCCTGTGAAATAATCGGTTTAATACAAACTATGACATATGCATTCGAATAAGGCTCATGAAACATATCTTACTTTTCCTCATCTGTTTTGGGACACGACCTAAGGAAAACTTAAGGAGAGACGCGTATGGAACGCTTTCCGGTTTTGCCTGGTTCATCACATACTTGATCAATACCTACCAAGTATTCTGCCTGAGATAACTAAAGCATACTTCTCTTCCAGTTTCAATGCCGAGAACCATCTTTGTAGCCCCGCTGATCATTCATCTCAAATGTCTCACTTAACTGAGTCTTTAGTACATTGGTTTTATACATGTAATGATTGGCAATCTACATGTCATCAACATACAAATCCTGACTCATATGAAGGAATCAAATTTTATACCACTGCCTAGGCGACAGGTCGTACCATGACATCCTGCAAATTTTTTGCTCGGCCCCTCTAACTTCGAACCGCTCTAGTTGCTTCATGGAGAACCGTTCTTCCAATTTTTCATGCAAAAGCGCAGTCTCCTCATCCATCCTTCTAGCTCAAGATTGCATTGGCCAAGCAACGCAAATCACGAATCTAATAGACACCTGTTATACCGTCAACGCGAATATCTCTGAGAAGTCGATTCCTTCTCTCTGAGCATAACCCTTCACTACCAACCCCGTTCTATATATATGTTATATCCTCTTGAAGATCCACCTACATTCAACTGTTATCTGACCCACTGGAAGCTCCACCAACTCACATGTGCCGATCTGGTACAACGAGTCCATCACATCGTCCATAATCACATTCCATTTCTCAGCACCAGGCTCACCTAAAGCCATCTGAATAGGAGACGGTTCCCCCTCGTCTGCAACGAGGGCATATGCGATATTAGAGTCATTCATGTACTTCACTGAATCTTGCAATCATGATGTATGATTCTTCACATAGGTGACTACTCCGTATCTCTGTCCGCGTGTCACAACCTTCATGCCCTACCCGCTTATGTGGCCATGCCCAGCATGCCACACACGTGCAGAGGTAAAATCTATTATAGTCACTACAACTCCACCTTTTGAAGTGTTCCCGATCAATATGTAAAGATTACCGAGTTGTTGTGCTTTCATGATTAACCGTGCCCCCTTAGATACTTTAAGAGCATCATCAATACTTATGAACTTGCAGCCATTGCCTCAAGTACAGCAAGAGAAATCAAATTCTTCTTAAAATCAGGAACGTGTCTCACATCAATCAGGGTATGCTTTGTCCCATCAAACATCTTAATGTGCACTGTACCAACAGCCACAACATTACAGGCAACGCCATTACCCATTAACACATGTCCACTATCGTGCTCTCTGTAACTGGTGAACCAACTCTGATGCGGAGTCATGTGAAAAGATGCCCTTGTGTCTAGGATCCATTCGCCCTTACGATCATTGTATAAGCGTCTGATCGTTGATACAGACAAGACATCACCATCACATTCAATCGATCCATCTGACATGGCAGCATTGGCCTCCCTGTACGAAGCCTCAGATTCTTCTCTATTCGATTTAGAATTTTCACAATCCTTCTTCATGTGTCCTTCCATCCCATAGTTCTAACACTTTATCTTACCTTTGCCCCTACCCTTGGATTTGGATCTAAAACTTGAAGATCTTGTACTTTGTTCAAAATTTCTGCCCCTCGTAAACAGTGTATCAAAAGATGTCCCTATGTTGCCTTTTAGCTTTCTCATGGCATCCTCTTATAGGGCTGAGATAACTGTGTCAACACTCAGAGTTTTATTCGTGGTGCACATTGTATCCTTGAATGACTCATACAACGTCAGAAGATAATTCAACAACATACATGTTTGTTCTTCATCTTTCATCACTTCCTCCATATCTAGTAATTTGCAAACCAATTTATTAAAGTTGTTGATATGAGCCTCCAGATCTCCACCCTCTACCATCTTGAAGTTATATCACTAACGCTTCAAGTGTAGGCTATTTTCAAAGGGTTTTTTCACATAGACATCCTCTAACTTTACCCATAACTTAACAGCAGTTTTCTCTCTCATGACATTGTAGAGAACCTCATTCGTGAGATATAAATGGATAGAGGATAAAGCCTTCTTATCAAGAGTATTCCAATTATTATCAGTCATAGTAGACTTTCTCTCCTCAAAAACACCATTTTCGCTTTGCTTGATAAAGGAACTGATCATCTTAATTTTCCATAACTCAAAATTATTTTTGCCCGTGTACTTCTCAATATCAAACTTGGTGTTACCCATTATTGCTAATCCTTTAGATTCATATCTGTGCCCCAACGATTGCTCTGATACCACTTATTGGGATTTGTTCTGCGGAATCACACAGATATGGATATAGGATAGTAATCCAACAGCACCAAGCAAACACAAGAGAACACAAAGATTTAATGTGAAAAACCCTTTTGAGAAAAAACCACAACACAAAGCGACAGAAATCCATTATGAAAGCATAAATTACAAAGAGAGAGGACTTACCTAATTCAAACAACTTCGAATCTCACCCTTTCTACACCCTTTGAAACCTTAGAAACCCTTAAAATACCTTTAGAAAGCCTTAACATGTTTTAAAATGACCCTAAGAACTCTTATTTATAGATTAAGAAATCTTACTTTCGCACCTACTTGGAATAGTCCGAAAACCACCTCAATTTTATGTAATCCATACACAAACTGCATAACCTTCGGCTGACCTAAACAGAGCTCAGGCTAGTCGACCGACACTTCGACTAGCCGAACTTGACCTTATGCTCGCTAAACTTCCCACAAATTCCAAAAGAATATGCTACTGGATTTTTAGCCGAACTATAGTAATCCAAGAGCACCAAGCAAACACAAGAGAACACAAAGATTTAACGTGGAAAACCCTTTCGAGAAAAACCATGGCACAAAGCGATAAAAATCCACTATAAAAGCATAAATTACAAAGAGAAAGGACTTACTCGATTCGAACAACCTCGAATCTCACCCTTTCTGCACCCTTTGAAACCCTAGAACCCCTTCTAGAGACCCTTAGAATACCTTTAGAAAGTCTCATCGTCTCTTAGAATGGCCCTAGGAACTCATATTCATAGATTATGAAATCTTACTTTCGCACCGAATAATCCAGGAACCGCCTCAATTTTACGCAGTTCGCACAAACCGCGTAACCTTCGGCTAGCCTAAGTAGAGCTCAGGCTAGCCGACCGACACGTCGGCTAGCCGAACTTGACCTTAGGCACGCTGAATTTTCTGCAAATTCCAAAAGAATATGCTGTTGGATTTTCAGCTGAACTATCTTGGGCTAGCCTAATTTCCTTAATGACATTGAGCCTGTTTAATAGACTTAAGACATCTATCAACAACATATGTCACCCAACGTGGGATGCTGCATGGTGATGGAAGCAGATTGCTTCCTGCCTCGGCCTGTATGAATTAATTCCATGCAGGGGCTCTATAGGGCCCACCATAATGTATGATTTTTATCCACGCCGTTTATCCATTTTTCCATATCATTTTTAGGGTATGAAACAAAAAATGAGGCAGATCCAAGGCGGTGGAGGGGGGAGAGATTGCTGTGATGGCATACCTATTGAGGGGGGAAAGATTGATGTGATGCCGGAGTTTAGATGAGCTTGCCGTGAGGAGAGGTGGAGCAATAGTTGAAAAAGTTCTTTGGCTCACCTGCGAAGAGGAAGATGAGTAATAAGTTGGGAGAGGAATACTTGTAGTGTGGTGAAGCAATACAAAAAAAAAATGGTGAAATCTTAGAAGCAGGCAGGGACAGCACATGCCTGTGATGGATGGAGGGGAGATTCATATGATTTCCGAAAATGGTGTTTATGGTTTTATAAAGCAAGGATAAATAGAGGTGCTCCCGCGGACCACTGGAATATATCAGGCACAGTGTTGAACACCCGAGACACGTGCAATTGCGCGGGAATTTCCCTTAGGGCATGTTTGATTTTCCAAATTCAATGTAAATACACGGTAAATAAGTAATAATTATTCTTACATCCTGTTTGAAAATTCATACCTATTTTTACTTAGAAAACCTGTCCAAATGGACTGGTTTAAATTTGTAAACCCCACTGTGATATACGTGATGTATCTGTGCCGTCCATCCATTCTAACATAACATTTTGAGGCATGAACCAAAAAATGAAGCCAATCCAACACTCAAGTGACCCACACCAAAGGAAATAGTGGCCCTAAAACGTTTTTAAAGGTAGGTGTTTGATTTACTAAATCCTATAGTGTGGCCCACTTGAGCTTTGGATCTTCCTCATCTTTTTGGATGATGCTCTAATTTCAGCTGGGATAATGGATGGACGGTGTGGATAACCCGCATATATCGCCGTTGGCCCCCACATATATTTCACAGCATCATTGGCTTTAGTGCCGAAAAAAGCAAGTGTCATATCAAGCATTGGTACAACTATTGCTATAATTACTCAAGGAAATCATTATTACCCATTTCCCATGTATTTACCATTGGTACATAAGGGTGTGTTTGATTTTTCGTGAATTGGTAAATACACTGTAAAAAGGTAATAATTATTTCCCCCATACATTTACAACATACCTGTTTTAAATGCTTACTTTTTGACACGAAAACTAAGAATATTACAAAATATCTGTGGGTCCCATTGTGATGCATTTCGCTTATCCACACCGTTCATCCATTATTCCAGTTGAATTCATAGTATGAGTTAAAAATTGAGGCATATTCAATACTCAAGTGGACCACGTCATACAAAAAAGGGAATCGAATACTTACCATTAAAAACTTTGTGGGGCCACTGTTTCTTTTGGCGTGGGCCACTTGAGTGTTGGATCTGCTTCATTTTTTGTCTCATGCCCCAAAATATTGTAATAAAAGAGATAGACGGAATGGATATATCATATGCATTACCCTGTAGTTCAAAAATTAAAATAATCTCTTTTGAACCAATTTCAAAGGCACATAGTCAAACACGGTGTAATCGTAATAATTACTATTTACCGTTTATTTCCCAGTGCTTTGAAAAAACAAACAGGCCTTAAAAGTATCCTGTAAAGGTTTTTATAGGTTGCAAATACATTACAACTTTTGATTGTAATTTGAAACGGGCAAAGAGTTAAAGTCTTTATAACTAAAAAGACATTTTAGTTATAGAATACAATTGCTGATACACGTGATGTATGAACCTGTTCTAATGTGTACGGTATATCCAATCTAACTGCTTGATTGATCATCAAATAGATCTGAGATGGAAGGATGAGATGTCCAACATTAAAAACTTTCAAATTACATTTAAGGCCTGCTTTAATGATCTATTAACGCCTAAAAATAAGTCATTTTCATGTGATTTGCTGATTTCGGTGGGATTTACTGCCTCAAGCTGTGTTGTGAATAGCTACTTCATACGGTATAAGAATACCTACTTTAAATACTTTAAATACTTTAAAGTTAGCCAAATATGTATCGTGTTTACTTGTAAGTATATTATCACTCAGAAGTCAAACAAAAAAAAATTTACACTCCATCTATTACTAAGGGTGTACATCTAGTCGACTTGGCCTCAGCTCGACTCGGCTGGAACAATGGCTGACCTTAACTTGAACTCGGCTTGGCTTGGTCCTTGAGCCTAACTGGCCAGCTTGGCTTGGTTCGGTCAGCAGCTTGGGCCGAGTTCGAGCCAAGATCGAGCCGAGTTCGCTATTGAGGCATTTTCACAAACACATAAATTGCAACTTCAAAATCCCACTGTTTTACAAACAGGGGCAATGGTTTTACAGGTATTTTCTCAAACACATTCTAAGTAACATAAAAACCAAAAAAAAAAAAAGAATATTTGTTTCATGTACATATCTTCCTTACCACCTTGCCACCAACCAAACCTTCCTTGCCACCAGCCAAACTTTCCTTGCCACCAGCCAAAGTAACCGAGTCACCGAACTAGTTCGATTCAAGTTCGATTCAAGCTGAATTTGATCTGAGTCGAGTCGAGCTGGGGCCTACTCAAATTCGGCTCGAACTCATTTTTTAGCTCAAAAAATCAGCTCGACTCAGCTTGAACCAGTCAAGTGAGCTAGAGCTAGCTCGGTTCGTGTACACCCCTATCTATTACTAAGGAATCGGATCGGCTACTCCCCCGCCACCAGCCACTGGTTTGATGGTCAGTGCTCTGTGGCCCCCACCATGATGTGTGTGTTTCATCCATGCTGTCCATCTATTTTTCTAGATCATTTTATGGTGTGAGAACAAAAACGAGGTATATCCCAATCTCAAGTGAACCACATTAAAGGAAACAGTGTTGAATGAGCATTGACCATTAAAAACTTTTAGGGGGTCATAAAAGTTTTGGATCAATCTGATCTTTGTTTTTTCCCTTCATCTGGGTCTGTATGACCTAATCAACAGATTGGATTTTGAATAAACAGTATAGTGGGCCTTAGGAGGATTTTAATGGAGGATATCCAATCACTATTGTTTTCCTGTGGTGAAGTCCACCTGAGATTTTTATCCCTCTAATATCTTGTATCAACCTTAAAATGATCTGTAAAAATGGATGAACGGCATGGATGAAATACATACATCATGGTGGGGTCCACAGATCACCGAACAGCAGCCACAGGGCTGATGGCAGGGGGAGTAGCCAATCCGTTTCCGTTTACTAAACGGGTCGGGTTCCAGCGTTGCCCGCCAAACGAGCGGACCGACTAAGCTCGCTCGACTGTCTGAGCCTCCGAGGGTTCCGAAGCCCAAAAGCAGAGAGAGAGAGAGAGAGAGAGAGAGAGAGAGAGAGAGAGATGGGAGGGAAAGGACAGAGGCGGAGGGAGAAGAACTACAAAGCAGCGCACGGAGACAACAGTCGTCTCCCTCCCCCGCCCAAACCCAGCGACCTCGACGCCCTCCCTTCCAAACTCCGCAGGATCATCGACTTCAAGACCCCCGCACCCATCGGTCTTCTTCTTCTCTTTCTCAAAAATCCTCATAATACCAAATCCATTTGTGTATCACCAATTAAACTGGCAGCATAGTCACTCAACAAAAATATGTTTTTTTTTTTTTTTAAAATCTTCCAAAACAAAATGACAACGTTTGGACATTCCTAACCCTTCAATCGGTGGCATACAAGTGGTTAAAAAAAGTTAGCTGTGATTTATATTCAGGTGAAAAAAGGCCCATTTATCAGATGGTTAGGATAATACAATCAAAGTAAATTTTAGTTAGTTTCCAATTAATGGCGGAGCCTGCAGGACCCCTGGTTCAAATCATCATACATATGCCACATGTATGGCGCATGATCTGGAATTATGAAAAATGGGGCCCCTCTAAAGACGAGCAATCAGCTCTCTAAGTGGGATAACCTTCAGCTCTTGGGTTCTCAATGAGGGAGTTACTCTATACCTGTAGACATTGATTTAGAATGCTTATAAACGTTGGAAGCTTGCGTTAGTGAGATTTAGCTTGGTCTTTCCTCAATGAAGCAATAATATGTATCTATTTACTTCTTATTTGGGTTGATTATTTTCTGGATTTTCAGGGTCTTTAAAATTTTCAACAGACACCAAACACAAGAGAAGAAATGGAGATGTTGCTGGTGACCAAGTAAGTGAAATGTGGACTTTCTTAGGGGGCGTTTAGATAGTAAGTTTTTAAGATAAGCTACTTATGCCTCCAGTAGCTTATCTTGGTTTCTACTAGTAAGTAAAAAAGTTACTTATAGTCGATCTTAAACCAAACTTATCTCAAATAGGTTACTCGTGTACTGCTGTAAGTAGAGAAAGTAAATTATTTGGTGGTATCCAAACGGGCCCTTAGCGTCTTGCACTATGTTAAATAAAAAATGACATGCTACGAATTACGATGCGGAGTAAAAAAAATAAAAATAAGTTTGAGCACGTTACGGTCCAGTTTGGATGAGAATGTTCGTGAGGAAAAAAAGAAGAGCAATGGGTGTGCACTTCCTTTTGTAGGGTTCTTCCTGCAAAATACAAATAATTGATTCTTTGAGAATATCTTAAAATTCAATTTTTTGGGTTATCAGGGAGAATCCTGGAAAATGATGGCACGCTAAGTGGCCAACATGGTCCCTTCGAAATTCACAAACTGGCCCTAAACATTCATCTTGATTTCATATGATTTTGTCATACACAAATCACAAGATCAACACATTAGTGTAGTGTATCCCTATTCCCTATATTAGTGTGATTATACTACCATAGTGCTTGAAAGTACCATTGTTTTATCACCATTCAAAATGGTATAGAGGGCCTAAGGGTTAGAAATCTGATTCATTTTCAGAAAGTGAATTCCAAGGGGAAGGATGCTTGTGGTTCTAATGCCTCCAAGTTTAAAGAGGGTGGTAACAATGATAAGATGAGGGCACCTAACCCTGAAGTGGACAGAGATGAAATTACAAATACGAATGCACATGATAAGAAAAAAGGAAAGAGGAAGAGGAAGGCTGTTGATGACCTTCGTTTTCAGAAATTGGGTCAGGATATGTCTGCTACTGGCTTAACAAAACGAGAGCGCAAGAAGAAGTAAGTATTTCATTTACATCTATCTCTTCCTCTGTAGACTGTAAACATTAGTTTGAATTCTTTTTTATTTTTTCCAGTAAGGATAGGCGAGTTCAACATGCTCAGAACTTTCAACCACTTATTTTGAATGTCGAAGTAGTATTTGGATATTGGCATTGATTCGTCCATTTACAGAAAATTTTAAGTGTTCCCAGTACGTAAGCAGCAACACTTCTGAACTAATTTGTATATTAGCTTGACTCTTGTCTTTATTGCTTAATGCTTTCTTTAAGGGCCTGTTTGGAATTGAGGATTTCATGGTAAAGTAATGCAAAAGCATAATGATTGCTTTTTGGTTTCATATTACGCTGGAATCTTAAATTGCAGTGAGAAAATAGCTGTTTTCCATGGTCTGAAAGCATAAACAAACAGACGAATTTTGACCACCTATTTTTCCATGGTCTGAAAGCATAAACAAACAGACGAATTTTGACCACCTATTATTACCATGCTCTGTGGTTAGCATCTAACAGGTTCCTATTCTTGCAATTGGATTGCAGGGGGAATGTAAACATTGATGAATGTGTCAATGATCATTTACTCCTGGTGGGATTTGTACTTCACATAATACGTTGTTGGTTCTCACGTATGAATATGTAGTACTCATATCTACTGCATATCTATGATGTGGCTAACATACCCAATTGGAAATTAGAATCGTTCATTGCTAAGAAATCCACAACGTAAAACCATCAACACCACAGCAAGATTAGGTATCAAACACAAACACACTAGTCCTTTCAAGATCTAAAACAGAAACCCTAATCAAAGACCCAGCAACATCCCCATCACGAGTTGCTATGAAACAATGCAGTACAAGGGTTGCGATAAACATCCAACGAACACCTACAAAACATACTTAGGAGGCCACCTTTGACCTTCCTCAAACACGACTGAATAAATATACTGAATTTACGACAACAATGAGCTCAACAACAATCCCAAGTAGGGCGTTGGCATCCCCAGAGTACTCTGCAATGCTAGTGTTGGAGTGTTGTCCAACGTCGGAGTTGTATGAGGTGGAGATTGCTCAACAACGACGGGGAATATGCCATGAGCAACATTGGCATGGAGTCGGGTACCAGGAACTGTAGGCGGGGAGTGATTAATCACAGAGGAGACACTGCCGAGAGGAATGACGTAATAGCCTTGGAAGATTGACTATGCAATCAATGCTTACACGTGGGAGAGACTAATACAGGGTACACATATTATGATAATGGATTTTGCTGGAAATATGAAATGCGCAAGGTTAGATTATGTGCATGGGGAGATTATTAGGTAAGGGGACGTGAACTTGTATTCCATGTTGCATTTTCGCAGCAGGCCATTGCGGAACTCCCCATGCAGCATAATGTGTGGTGGAAGATCCTACTACTATAGCATGCACAGTATATCGATTCTCCAAATCAGTTGTAGATTGATCGTATGGTACAATTCTAGAGAGTGTTGGTATAAAGTGTGTGCGTGTGTGTGTGTGTGTGTGTGTGTGTGTGGCTCTTTTAATGGAAGTGCGTGTGCACACTTTCTTCTTCTCCTGCAGTGTACAATATGTTCTCTTTTAATAAAACACTATATGTGAGCATTTTTAGGGATGTACATCGAGTCGAACCGAATTGAGCTGGCCTCAGCTCGACTCGGCTCGGCCACTAGCTGACCCCAGCTCGAACTCGGCTCGGCTCGGTCTTCAAGCCTGACTGGCCAGCTCGGTTCGGTTCGGTTCGGTCAGCAGCTCGGGCCAATTCGAGCTGAGTTCGCCTGTGCAGCATTTTCACAAACACATGGACTGCACCTTCAAAATCTCACTGTACGTAAAACAACAGCAGTGGTTTTACAGGTATTTTATCAAACACCTTCTAAGCAACATAAAAACCAAGAAAAAAAAGGGTATTTGTTTCATATACATTCCTTCCTTGCCAACAGCCACACTTCGTTGAGTCATTTCATCAAACACTTGGTGATCAACATCAATATCAAAGTACCTGAGTCACCGAACTGGTTCAATCCGAGTTCTATTCGAGTTGGGTTCGATCCGAGTCGAGTCGAGCTGGGGCCAACTCGTACTCATTTTCGAGCTCAAAAAATTAGCTCAACTTGGCTTGAACTTAGCTTCGAACCGAGTCAAATCGAGTTTTTTCGAGTCGAGTCGAGTCAAGTGAGCTAATCACGCTAGCTTGGTTCGTGTACACCCTTAAGCATGTTGTACACAAAACATTTTTCCTAAACTCTTTTATTATCTCCTTCCTCTCATCTCTTCTCCACACCCTAGTCATCAAATCATCTTCTAATTGGTATCAGAGCCTAGATCAAGCCATTTTGCATCAGACCAATTGAGAGGTGACATGTCAGTTTGCCGACGTCATTAGCTGTATGATTGACGTCAGTGCTGTAGGGACGCATGGACCTCATTTGAGCTGAAAGTTTAGGAGTTTGATAGATATTGATTTTAGATGATTTGTTATCTTTTTTTTGGAAAATTTTAAGACCTTTTATGGTGTTTTGGCCAAAATAGAGAAATTCGAAAATCGGGGCCCTAGCCAAATTTTCTTCGATTTATCTTAAATCGATAAGCTTTTCTCTAGGTTTTTTTTTTTTTTCCCTCAAGATGAACCGAAATCTTCCTCCTAAGTTAATCATGGAGGGGTTTTTAGTTAGGATTCATGTTTGAGTGGGTTTTACCCTCAAACATACGGTGACCATGCTGTTTTTTGCTTGTTTGAGTCAGATCTGACTGTATTTGTTGTTGTTTTGGACGATTGTTGTTTGTTTGGGGTTTATCTCTTATTTCCTTTTAAGGATTGAGTGAGAGAGAGTTGGTCGAAGTTGTTTTTTTTAAAAAAAAGAAAATTTACTTGGAGCCTTCATATGGATGACAAAAGGGCCCTCATCTCTTGGCATGGGCTCTCTCGAATCCAACCCCCCTACAGATCACCTCTGTTAAATTGAATAGTGATAACTATCTTCAATGGGCGCAATCTGTAAAAGTGTTCATGGGAGCTTGTGAGAAGCTGTCATATATTTTGAATGATCCTCCAAGCTTTATAGATGCCACCTACTAGTCCTGGACAAAGGAGAACTATCAAGTTATTGCATGGTTGTTGAATAGTATGGATTCTTCGGTTAGCCACTCAGTGATGTTTTTATCCTCGGCTAAAGGCATTTAGGATACACTTCATGATATGTTTTCTAAGTCTCAAAAATGTTCATGGATATTTCAGCTTTTTCAAGCAATTGGTCGGTTCCAACAAGACTCAAGATCATTAAAAGATTATCATTTGGCACTTTGAGGTATGTGGGATGAGTTGGACCTGTATTAGCAACTTCCTTCCAAATGTAAAGACAATCATGAACATGCTCATGAGCAACGGGATGACACTCGCATCATGCATTTCCTAGCCAGGTTTTACTTCGATTACCTTAGTGTTCGGGATCAGGTTGTTGTGAAGGATCCTCTTCCCCCTGTTGACAACAGTCTATGCCATGTGCCAGTGCGCTACTATCTGTACTATTCATTCTCATTCATTTGTGCCACTAGAGCATTCGACACGTCTTGCTAGCAACTAATCTTCTCTTCTTCCTGCCCTTTGGGTACCATCATTAAGTTCTAAGCGCACCTTTGGTTATGGTGGTTGTGGTAGAGGCCGCAAGGGAGATCGCAGTGAAGGCGGTCACAATCTTTGTGGTTGTGGTGGCCGTGGACGAGGACATGTTGGTTCTCATATTTGTTCGCATTGCGGTGAAATCAATCACACTGTTGATTATTGTTGGCAGCTCCATGGTCATCCAACGTGTGTCGCCGCTTCTGTTACTGCCACAATTGCTCCTGATTGATAGCCTTCCACCCCTACAATTGAGCAGCCTTCTTTAGGGGAATCTCTTATCATATCTCAGCCTCAGGCTGCATATGATGCCCTAATGTAGCTTCATGTTCGTGATGTTCCCGAGCCTTCTTACATAGCTTCGGCCCAGTTAGGTACCGCTCTTCTTGCGTCTTCCTCTTCTACCTCTTAGGTCATAGACTCTGGAGCATTCTCCCACATGACTAGTAAGTCACAAACTCTTTTTCTCTTATTCTCCTCACCACTCTTAGTATGTCACTGTTGTGGATGGAACCCGAACTCCCATTTTTGGAATTGGTTCAATCTCTCTTTTCCCTTGTCATTATCCTCAATCTTGCCCGTGTCTCGTTTTCCATTAATCCTATTGTCTGTTAGCTCTCTTATTAGATCATTAAATTGTTCCATTATCTTCTTTCTCTCTCATTGTTTTTTTTATGACCTACAGACGAAGAGAATAATTGGTGGGGGCATGAGCGAGGAGGCGTTTATCTTTTTAATAATACACATATTGCTGCTTTTAGTACCCTTTCTTTGGATCGAGAGTCCTTAACATGGTATGGTGGCATTGCTGTTTAGGCCATCCATCATTATCTAAATTGAGACTTTTGTTTCCTTCCTTAATTATCACCAAACCTTTATGCTGTGATATTTGTGAATTGTCTAAACATCATCCTACTACGGTTTCTCCCAGCTCTTCTGGAAGGAAACCTCACCCTTTTGAACTAGTTCACTTGAATGTCTCTCTCACATGCTCTTCAAAGTCCTGACTGGACGAAGGCGATGATGGAAGAAATGTTTGCGCTTGAGAAGAATCATACTTGGGAACTAGTTCCTCTTCCTCCAGGGCACAAACCTGTTGGATGTCGATGGGTTTACACGATCAAGTTCCTTCCAGATGGTTCTATTGATCATTATAAAGCCCATCTTGTTGCTAGGGGCTACACGCAGACTCATGGCGTGGATTACTTCGAGACATTTTCTCCGGTGGCTAAGCTTAATTCCATTCGTGTGGTGATCTCCTTGGTCGTCAATTTATCCTGGCCCTTGTTTTAACTCAATGTTAAGAATGCATTTTTTTCATGGGGATCTTGCAAAGGAAGTATACATGTGTCAACCTGCTGGCTTTATTGCTTCCCACAATTCTACGCTTGTGTGTCGGTTAAAGAAGAATCTTTATGGACTCAAACAGTCCTCGCGTGCGTGGTTCAAAAAATTTAGTCAGTCTCTTATGTAGTTCAACTTTGTTTGTAGTCATGTTGACCATTCCCTCTTTATATGTTGTTGATCGACGGGCATCATGATTTTCATTGTGTATGTGGATGATATTGTACTATTCGGCAGTGATTCTGTTAGAATGTGAGATGTCAAAGAATTTATGAAGACCAAGTTTGAATTCAAGGATCTTGGTGCTCTTCGTTACTTCCTAGGAATAGAGGTTGGTCGATCCCTATCTGGGGTGGTCTTGTCACAATGAAAATATGCTCTTGATCTTCTCATGGAGATTGGGATGTTAGGATGTAAACCTACTACCACCCCATGGATACTTCACAAAAGCTTCAACTAGATGATGACATTCTTCTTTCTGATCTTGGGATGTATCGATGTCTTGTAGGCCGGCTTATTTACTTGACTATTACTCATCCATATCTTTCCTTTGCGGTGGGCGTTGTTAGCCAATTCATGCAAGCTTCTCGTTCTTCACATCTCATGGCTGTATACCGTATACTTCGGTATCTTAAATCAACCCTGGATCTTGGCACTTTCACTCTCATGATCATCTTCATCTTTCTAGCTATTCTGATGCCGATTGTGTATGTAGTATCTATGACTGCCGCTCTACGTCTGGCTTCCGTACCTTCCTAGGTGGCAATCTTATCACATGGAAGAGCAACAAGCAATCGGTTGTTTCTCGGTCCTCGGCTAAAACAGAATATTGTGCTATGACTTATGCGACGTGTGAGCTCGTGTGGCTTCTCACCCTTCTTAAAGAACTTGGCTATTCTCCTTTGGCTCTTATTTCTCTTCATTGCGATAACCAAGCGGCCATACATATTGCTCGTAACCAGGTTTTCCATTAGCGCATCAAACATATTGAGATTGACTGTCACTTTATTCGGGAGAAAGTTGCCTTTAAGGAAATCTCCACTCCTTTTGTTCGATCCAGGGATCAACTTGCTAATGTTCGTTCAAAGTCTTTAAGTCGAGATGCTCTTCATCGTGTTCGTGGCAAGTTGGGTATTATCAAATATCAACATCTATGCTCCAACTTGAGGGGTAGTCTAGAGAGTGTTAGTGTAAAGTGTGTGTGTTAAATACTCTTTTAATGTAAGTGAATGTTCACACTTTCTTCTTCTCCTACAGTGTACTATATGTTCTATTCTAATAAAACATCATGTATGTGGGAATAGTAAAGAATGATTTGATGATGATAATGTGAATAAGAGATGAGAATATTGAGAGAGAGAAGAAGGAGAGTTTGAGAGAGATGATGTGTTAGGCTTCCTTACCCTAACACATAATATTTTATTATAAAAAAGCATATAGTACACTGCAGGAGAAGAGGGAAGTGTGCACATGCACTTACACTAAAAGGGGCCACTAACCACATACACAATACACTAGCATTTTCTATACTCCCCCTCAAGTTGGAGTATAAATGTTGATCATGCCCAACTTGTCACGAACACAATGAAGAGCATCTCGACTCAAAGACTTTGTAAGAACATAAGCAAGTTGATCCCCAGATCGAACAAAAGGAGTGACGATTTCCTTAGAAGCGACTTTCTCTCGAATAAAGTGACATTCGACCTCAATATGCTTGATTCGCTCGTGGAAAACTGGGTTACGAGCAATATGGATGGCCGCTTGGTTGTCACAGTGAAGAGGAACAGGATCCGAAGGAGGATAGCCAAGTTCTTGAAGAAGGTTGCGAAGCCACACGAGTTCATACGTCGCATGAGCCATAGCACGATATTCTGCTTCAGCCGAGGGCCGGGCAACAACTGGCTGCTTTTTGCTCTTCCAGGTTATAAGATTGCCACCTAGGAAGGTATAGAAGCCGGATGTAGAGCGGTGATCAAAAGTACTACCTGCACAATCAGCATCGGAATAGCCAGAAAGATGAAGATGACCATGCAACTGAAAGCGGATGCTAAGACCCGGGGCTGATTTTAAATACCGAAGTATGTGGTAGACAGCCGTGAGAAGGGAAGTACAGGGAGCTTGCATGAATTGGCTAACAACCCCCACCGTAAATGAGAAATCTGGGCGAGTAATAGTCAGGTAAATTAGCCGGCCTACAAGTCGTCAATACATCTCGGGATCAGTAAGGAGAGCACCATCATCTGGTCGAAGCTTCTGTGAAGTATCCATGGGAGTGGTAGAAGGCTTGCACCCTAACATGCCGGTTTCCATGAAAAGATCAAGTGCATATTTTCGTTGTGACAAGACCAATCTGGATGATGAGCGAGCAACTTCAATTCCGAGGAAGTAGTGAAGAGGACCAAGATCCTTGATCTCAAACTTGGTCTTCAAAAAATCTCTGGACAGAACAATATCATCCACATAGACAATGAGAACCATGATGCCCGTTGATTGACGACATATAAAGAGAGAACGATCGGCATGACTACGAACAAAGCCAAACTCCAAGAGAGCCTGACTAAATTTTTCGAACCATGCATGTGGGGATTGTTTGAGTCCATAAAGAGCCTTCTTCAACCGACATACAAGTGCAGGGTTGTGAGAAGCAACAAAGCTAGGAGGTTGATGCATGTAAACTTCCTCTGTAAGATCCCCATGGAGAAATGCATTCTTAACATCAAGCTCAAACAAAGGCCATGATAAATTAACGGCCAAGGAGAGCACAATGCGAATCGAATTAAGCTTAGCCATCGAAGAGAATGTCTCGAAGTAATCCACACCATGAGTCTGTGTGTAACCTTTAGCAACAAGACGGGCTTTATAGCGGTCAATTGAGCCGTCTGGAAGAAACTTGATCGTATAAACCCATTGATAGCCAACAGGTTTATGGCCTAAAGGAAGTGGCACAAGGTCCCAAGTATGATTCTTATCAAGAGCAGACATTTCTTCTATCACCGCCTTTGTCCAATCACGACTCTGAAGAGCATGTGAGAGAGATCTAGGAATAGTCTGTGATGAAAAGGAAGCTGCAAACGACTGAAAAGACGGTGAAAGATGATCATATGAAACGAAATTACTAATGGGGTGTTGAGTACAAGATCGTGACCCTTTGCTCAAGGCAATAAGAAGATCTAAACTAGAGGTAGGAGAGTCACCTGAGCCAACATCCAAAGTGAGCGGAAGGGTGGATGTCTGAGTGTGTAAAGATTTATCTTGACAATGATACACCCGCAGAGGCTTAGGCTCACCCATATCACTAACAGGATGCTGAATAGAGGGAAGGAGTTTTCCCATGATCACTAGTGGAAAAAGGAGAAGAGTTATACTCCCCCTGACTCGCAAGAAGGTCACAAAGGGATCGGCCTGGAGCAGAGAAAAAAGAAATATCCTCAAAGAAGGTTACATTGACAGAAACATATTTCTTGCGAGTCAATGGGTCAAAGCATTTATACCCTTTCTGACCCCGAGTATACCCTAGAAAGACACATTTAATTGCCCTGGGGCTAAGTTTATCATTACTCTCATCCAAAATTTGAACAAAGCATGTACAACCAAAAACTTTAGGTGGGAGAGGAAATAGATTATCATGAGGATACAATGTAGTAAATGAAGATTTGTAAGACAAAATACGTGAGGGTATACGATTAATAAGAAAAGTAGCAGTGAGAAGAGCATCGCCCCAAAAATGTTTAGGTAGATGCATACCAAGCAGAAGGGTGCGAGCAACTTCAAGAAGATGACGATTCTTTCGTTCTGCAATACCATTTTGTTGAGGTGTGCGAGCACATGACGTCTTAGATAAAATACCACGTTCCTGCAAGAAGGACAGAAAGGCAGTAGACATGTATTCCCCCCCATTATCAGAATGGAGGGATTTGATGGAACAATGAAATTGAGTGCACACTTCATGATAAAACACTTTAAACGCATCAAACACTTCACTTTTAGATTTCAAAAGATAAATCCAAGTCATGCGGGAATAATCATCAATAAAGGTAACAAAATATCTAAATCCAAAAGTTGAGGTAACTGGAGCAGGTCCCCAGACATCTGATTGAACCAGAAGAAAAGGTTGAGATTTCCTCCCAGAAGAGCTTGGAGGAAATGTAGCACGATGATGTTTAGATAATTCACAAATATCACAACATAATATTTTAGTGACAGGTAAGGAGGGAAACAAAAGTCTCAATCTAGCAATGGATGGGTGGCTTAAGCAGCAATGCCACCGAGTCATGGACTCTCGATCTAGAGAAAGGGTACTAGAAGCGGCAATGGGTGTATCATCGAGAAGATAAACACCTTCTCGCTGATGCCCCCTACCAATCACTCTCTTTATCTGTAGGTCCTAAAACAAACAATAAGAAGGGAAGAAGGTAATGGAACAATTGAATGATTTAGTAAGAGAGCTAACAGACAATAAGTTTAATGGAAAACGAGGCACATGAAAGATTGAGGACAAAGACAAGGAAGAAGAGAGAGGGATGGAACCAATCCCAGAGATGGGAGATTGGGTTCCATCTGCGACTGTGACATACTGAGTGTGGGAGAAGGAGAATAAGAAGAAAAGAATTGACACTTACCAGTCATATGTGAAGAAGCTCCAGAGTCGATGACCCAAGAGGTAGGAGAGGATGACGCAAGAAGGGCAGTACCTGACTGGGCAGAAGCTGCGTGAGAAGACTCAGGAATATCACGAATGTGAAGCCGCATAAGGGCATCATATGCAGCCCGAGAAATGATAAGAGACTCCCCTGAAGTAGACTGCTCAGCTGTCGAGGTAGAAGATTGTGTCTTAAAAGCAACCGTGGATGTAACAGAAGTAGCGGCATACGTAGGACGACCATGTAGCCGCCAGCAATAATCAACCGTGTGATTAGTTCCATCGCAATGTGAACAAATGCGGGAACCATCACGTCCTTGTTCACGTCTACCACGATCACGAAGACTACGGCTGCCATGACTGCGATCTCCCTCGCGGCCTCTACCACGACCACCAAAGCTAGAAATGCGCCTCGAACTCAAGGATGATGCCCGAAGACCAAGAGAGGACTGATCACCAGCAAGATGTGCCGAACGCTTGGGTGGCACAAATGAATGAGAAGGAAGAGTAGAGGCAGTAGCACGTTGACACATGGCATAGACTGTCATCAATGGGGGAAGATGATCCTGCAAAACAACTTGATCTCGAACATGAAGGTAATCAGAACTCAACCCAACTAGGAACTGCATGATACGAGTATCATCCCGTTGCTTATGAGCATGTTCATGATCCTCTTTACATTTAGAAGGAAGAGGTTGATACATATCCAACTCATCCCACATACCCTGAAGCGTTGAATAGTAATATTTTAAGGATCTGGAGTTTTGTTGGAACCGACCAATTTCTTGAATAAGTTAGAATACCCGTGAAAAATTCTGAGATTCCGAGAACATATCATGAAGCATATCCCAAATACCTTTAGCCGATGATAAAAACATCACTGAGTGGCTAATCGAGGAATCCATACTATTCAACAACCATGCAATAACTTGATAATTCTCCTTTGTCCAAGACTTGTAGGTAACATCTGTAGAGTTTGGGGGATCATCCAAAATATATGACAACTTGTCACGGGCTCCTAAAAATACTTTTACAGATTGTGTCCATTGAAGATAGTTGTCACCATTCAACTTAGTGGATGTAATCTGCAAGGGGTTGGATTCAAGAGACCCTATGCCAAGAGATGAGGGCTCTTTGTCAGCCATAGGAGAGTCCAAGAGAGATAAACCTATGCCAAGAGATCCCCTACGCTAAGAAAGATTGATTCAAACAAC
Organism: Magnolia sinica; assembly: GCF_029962835.1. Taxonomy (NCBI): domain Eukaryota; kingdom Viridiplantae; phylum Streptophyta; class Magnoliopsida; order Magnoliales; family Magnoliaceae; genus Magnolia; species Magnolia sinica. The sequence continues at coordinate 17,869,001 of NC_080578.1, read as the reverse complement.
TCTATCTCACTCAATCCTTCAAGATAATAAGAAATAAACCTCAAACAAATATCAATCATACCATGAAACGCAGTCAAAAAAGCCATAACCGAGTGAAAAACGGCCCAGCCGCACGTCCGTTTGAGGTTAAAAACCTCTCAAACATTGATCTTAAGTAAAAAATCTACCATGGGTAGCTTGGAAGGAAGATTTCGGTCCACATGGAGGAAAGAAACCAAAGAAAAGCTTACCGATTTGAGGTAGATTGAAGAAAAACGGAAGATGGGCCCAATTTTCGAATCTCTATTTCGCCCAAAATACCATGAACCAATAAATTTTGAAAAAATACGACAAATCTTCTAAAATCAAGATCTATTAAACCCCTAAACTTTAGCTCAAACGGAGTTCATGTGTCCGTACAACGCGTCGCCTCTCAATCTGTTGGATGCGGAATGCCTGGATCTAAGCTTTGATACCAAGTAGAGAATGATTTGATGATGAGCATGTGAGGAATTTTGAGAGAGAGAAGAAGAAGAATGAGAGTTTGGGAGAGATGATGTGTTAGGCTTCCTTACCCAACACATAATATTTTATTATAATAAAGCATATAGTACACTGTAGGAGAAGAGGGAAGTGTGCACATGCACTTACACTAAAAGGAGCCACTAACCACATACACAATACACTAGCATTCTCTATAGGAATGTTGTACAAGCACAACATTTTTCCCAAACTCTCTTCTTCTCTCTCACAGTCTCACTCCTCTCTTCTCCACACCACCATCTACTTGCATGTACACAAAATCGAACCCATTTTTTGTAGACAAGGTGTAAGATGGGTGGTTGGTATCTGCAGCCATGTAACATGCCAGTTGGAATGAGCATGCAAAAGTAGGCATTTTTTATTGGTAAAACTCCACAATATTTTAGTGACCCCCATCATTGTCTGCATGCATGTACATAAAGTCTCACCAAACCAGTGTTTTAAATAGCAAATAGCGTGTAGCGTAGCGTTCACCCCTCTGAAGCATGAGGCGTAAGCTACACAACTTCTAGATTTTTAATCAAGGTTGTGCTTGGTTACACCAATCTATGATATTCTTCACCAAATTAGACTGATTAATAATGAAATTTAATAAAATTTCATGATATTTGGTGCAACCAAACACAACCTAAAGTAATTGGAGAGGACAATAATTAAGTATAAGGGTAAAGAAAGAGTAATGAAACTGATTTAATTTTGTTACTTATTATTTTGCTAAAAGCATCGAAAATATTAACTAATTTTATTGAAAATTTAAAAATTGTAACAAACATGGTGTGCCTTAACGGCCGTTATGTAAAGGTAACAGTGGCAACTGTTACACATTATGGGGTCGTAAAGGCCATAATAGCCATCACGGAAAAAATGATCCATAACAGCTATTACAACCCCCTATAAAGGTTGTAACTCCCTGTAATGGTCCATTATGGGGCCGATACAGTTTTTCCATATATATATATTTTCAATAAAAAAGAGAGACAGTAGTGGCCATTACAGGGGTTGTAACGGTCGTTACAACCCGTATCTTTAAGGTAATGGTGGTGGCCGTTATAGCCACTGTTATGAAATACCTTGGTAACAAATCATTGAAAACATTAATTGATTTTAATGTTGTAGCAAAAAATAACTTGTAATGTAAGATATGTAGTGTATAGCATAGTCGATGTAGCATGTAGTGCGCACAAATTATCATGTAGTATATGCACATGTGGCTTAAGCTATTTTCATGAACTACATTGCGTTAAGGCTAAGCTACATTATGTAGCGGAAGACATAGCGTAGCTATTTAAAACACTGCACCAAACTTATGCCGGCAGGGTGGAAGATGGGTTTGCTATTTCGTAGCCATGAAACATGCTAATCGTAAAAATCATGGAAGAAATGGGATTTCGAATCAATTAAACTCCACATTATTGTCATAACCCCCATCACCGTCTACTTGCATGTACAGAAAATCGTATGCAAAGTGTCCCATATCCGTTATGATACGGCCATAAAGGCTGATACGTACAAGTAATTGCCGTGACCGTGATGCGATGCAGGGGTGAAATGGGGGAATTGGTTTTTTGGAATCATATCGGCCGCTACGGGGCGTAATAACCATTACTCCTGTAATGGTAAAAAAAAAAAAAAACTGCAACTTTTTTCTATTTAAATCTATTTTTCTCCTCTAATTTTTTTTTTTTCTCACTTTTCTCATTCCAAAAACTCCCCTAGATCATTCTAAAACAGATTTTGACCACTCTTGCCATAGTTTTTAAGATTAAAACCGTAGATTGAAGCGATTTGAGTGAATAAAAGCTCCGAGGGCAATGTTTTCAAAAAATTGAAAAAAGTGGTATTCATGCCATTTTTTCCGATTTCTATTTCTAATGCTTGATTGTAATGTGTAAACATTAGAGATATATAACCATGTTCATAAATTCTCCACACAACCCAATATGACACTCTCACCAAAGAGTGGACCGTTATACTACCATAAACATATTCAAAAAAGAAAAAATGAATACACATTTGGAATATTTACATTATTCTGGATTTTCTATTATATATATATATATATATTCAGAATATTTCGAACAAAAAAAAAAACCAACCGTTACATGGGTCTTAACGGTCGTTATGCCTCTATATCGGCCGATACCTGTATCGGTAATGGTGGTGACCATTACTGCCACCTTTATTGATATGGAATACCTTGATTGTATCCAATTTCTTTCGATGGGTTGGAAGATGGGTTGCTGGTAACAGTAGACATGTAACATGTGTTTCGGTAAAAGGCGTTGACATGAGTGGGCAAAATATACCAAATAACAGTACGAGTAACATACAACCCTGTCATCTGGAACGAAAAGGAGAAGAAACCCCATGGTGGTTAGGGCATGCTGACCTTTCTGAGGCAGCAGATAGAGACTTTCAAACAATCGTCACCCACTCTGCAGCAGCCCGCATTCAAAGGATTCAGGAATATGGCCGACTCCATGTACAAGCAATCTGTGGGAGAAATTGATGTGCATTAGAGAAGGTAGAGCCGATGATCTATACATGGAATGAATGCAACTGTTAATCACCCACTCCGAGTTCTTTCTGGTCATCGATGAGAGCAGGCAGACATGCGACCGTCTCAAGTCTCTCGACGCAGGTGCAGGAGATGATGGATGGTGATCGACGTCTCCTGGGATGGTAGATGGAAATAGCTTATTCGTGGAGGGGGAAGTGTGTGGCGAGATATAGGGCAGTGGTATAGTTGTAGAGACAAACGGTCGTCTCAAAGGCAGGAGAAATCCATGTGAATCAATCAATGTATTCAAATAGACTGTACCCTAACTACATCTGATGGCACGTAACTCGATGGTGGCAGGCCTTTAACCTTTTGCAGTTGATATCCAATCACCATCCCTATGCTATAATGATAGAATGCATGTATTTTCTATCATGGAATCCTCAATTCAAAACAGGCCCTAAACGAAGCTTATTTACTGCTGAAAGAAACAAGGAAAAGAAACAAGCTGTCAACCTTAGCCAGTTCTTGTTAAGGCTTGTTCCATTGTTTAGTCTTTGTAGTCTTTTTCTTTGCTGTATTCATCAGCCTTCAATCATTCTGTGAAAATGGCTGGTTTGTCAAGGCAAGGGCCTTCTACTGTCCATTGATTTTAACTACATTAGAACAAGAGATCTGATAATTTCAATATGCATTTGATTGGGGTATATTAGTTGTGAACATGCATTTATCTCATGTGATTCGTTAAGTAGGCCTGCATTAGTTATCTGCTCTAAGTCGGACTGTGTAGATCTTTGAACTCGTATGCTGAACTATGTCACTCTTTAGGAGAACTTAGTTTGATAGGGTTGTATTTACTGTGGCTATCGACTTTGTTCAGACGTAACTGACTCACTAGGCTGTGCAAATGCAAATTCCTTTTTTTTCTTTTTCTTTTTCTTTTATTTTTGTTTCTTTTTCTTTTTCTTTTATTTTTGTTTCTTTTTTATTTTTTGCAAAATTTTCTTCTTTTGTATTTTGTCTGTGCTCTACCTCTTGGAAAAGAACACATGCTGTTGCATTGGATGGAAGTATCTCTAATGTAACCGACATGCACTGGGGCTCAGCTGTTGCATTGGATGGAAGTATCTCTAATGTAACAGACATGCACTGGGGTTCATTAGTAGCTCCCTTGACAATTAGAAAAGGTAGATCATGTGAAGGGGTCTTTTTGGCACAGAAACCCTCCCTTACTTTACTAGATATGTCAATATTGCCAGGCACAGTTTTCATTGAGCTATCTTTTATGATAGAAACTGAATTCCGATGCCAAAAAATGAGGCCGGTGCCAGCCATATGCTTTACCTTTGTTTGCATTTACGATTGTTCAAACATTTTTAACCACCCAGAAGTGTGGCCCACTTAATGACTGCCGACTAGACCAGCTTGACTTTCGCACCACCGGACATGCATAGGAGGACTCACCTGTGATGAATGATCCACATCTCTCATGTACATGCGGCAATGGCACTTGGGAAGAATAGGATTCAAAATTATTCTCATGAGAAGCCATTGAGTTCCTTGTTATGAAAGATTAGGGTTCAAAGGCTTGAAAGAAAGACGAGGAAGAAAAAAGACTTGGATTGAGATGGTGAGAAGGGATGCAGAGGGTCTTTCACTTGTCAAGGATAAGGTCTTGGATTGCAATGATTAGCAAAACATGATGTGTAAAACCAAGCCTCCCCACCCATCGAGTATCCTTTATGAGGTTGGAAGTGGGCATCCAATGGGCAGTTCTCTGCCAAATCTGTTCTCATGAAGCGGCATGAATCTGACCAACCTCCTCACTGTGCGCTAAAATTTGGAAAGCCTATAGCCCCCTTTTCCTCATCGGGTTCAAGCGGTTGCGTGGATAGCCACCACCAACAAGATCCTTACCATAGATAACCTCAGAAAGAGGAATATTGCAATAGCCAATATTTTCATCATGTGCAGGAAATATGAGGAATCTGTTGAGCATCTCTTACTTCGCTGCCAGGATGAAAGAGCAATTTGGGATCAATTCTTCAGGCTATTTAGAGTTTTCTAGGCCTTGAAGAGGTCACCAGCCGATGTTGTTGCAAGATGGGACCATGGTCCCATTGGAAATTATTTGGAGTATTTAGAATGGGAGGAAATATTTGAAGATGGAGCTCTACCCATCAGCTCTCTGTACCTATCTATCAAATCATTGGTCCTGGGGTGGGCCCCTGCCCTCCTGGAAATCTCAGGGGCTTCACTTGCATCCTTAAGAGCTGACTGGGAGGCAACTATTTTGGGGGATAGTGTTTTCTTGTTTTATCCTTTTTGTTTTGTTTGGCTCTGTGAAGTGACAATATGGTCACGTTTCGTGGCTGTTTCCTGTTTCGCACTTTTGCTTTCTTGTGTTTTAATGAAATCATTACCTTTAAAAAAGAAGAAGAAGAAGAAGAAGAAGAAGAAGAAAAAGAAGTGAGCTCAAATAGTCAGGATAAGGCTATGATAATGATGGTGATATTGGTCGGTGAGAGGGTCACACACTTTGGGTTCATCTTTCTGTCTCAGTTGTTTTCTTTCACAGTTCAAGACACACACAGTTGATATATGCTTAAAGATTAATCTCGCTTCCCATCATTTTCCATGGGTTCTAATTCCTGTAGGTACCTGGAAGAAAGAAAGAAGAAACATAAGAAGGCAAAGACAGAAATTCTAGACTTTCCCGGGTGTGAGGAAATAAAATTTGGGGAAGTTGTTGAAGCTCCACCAAAGTTAAATTTTCCCAAGGTATTTCTTTGAGTTCCAGTGCTTGCTTATGGTTTTATTTGGATGTACTATGAATTGAATTGTAGTAATCGGTTCAATGAAGACGAAAGAATCAAATTGCAATCACGTTGCTATTCGTAACAAGTAGATCTGAAATGGCAGTCAGATATGCAGTTTGGAGGTAACATAATCGCAATTAGGAGCCTCACCCTTCAATATGAATATTGAGAAGGTCATTGCAATTTGGTTATTTCTGCATCATTGGACCAATGATTTAAAGTTGCAATTCAATTCAATAGTGTGTCCAAACATGGCCTAATCTAAGTATACAATGCAATTTGTTCTGCTTTTGAAGTGGACATGCATGTCAAAAGTAAGCATTCTGTTTGTTTGAAGGCATTGAAGACCATCCAAGGTGCATCGCATGAAAGACTCCGTATACAAGCAGTTGAGGCATATAGGAATCGCAAAGGATGGGTCTCGAGGCCCGGTGTCCATCTTCCCCCTGGAACCCCAACCCTGTTATCTTGAGGCAAGCAGTAATTCCGGGTATGCAGATTTCTCGGCAGTCTTGTTTCTACAGTCATTTTGGACCTAAAATTCTTGAATCAAGATGCGTTTATCCAAGATCATGCACACTAGCTTGGATAGATCTTCAACCAAAATTTGTACTGGTTTGATTTTCCAACTCTCCATGATTCATGGATATGTATTTGATGGTCGAATTTGAAGAAAATAAAAATAAAAGAATTTGCCAATGGTCAGTATTCAATGAGCAAATATCTTTACAATAACCCAATCGATCTGATTTTGAGTTCACGACCTATCCATGGTAGGTACCACAATTTGATGGTTTAATTTGAGTTAATGTATCCAAATGTACAATTTCCGAGTGCCTACATATTAAGTATCACTCACTGCCAGAGTATGAAATAAATCTTCTTTGGAGTTTTGGAGAGACGTGGCCCGGAAATTCTACCAAACAAAAAATAATACATCAGACTGCATGAAGTGAAACAGGTGGTTGAAAACATTTTCATTATTGAACACTTTTCATTCATTTTCCTTACATTATAACATCTATCTTCCAAAAAAAAGGAAGTATAACATCTAGACTTCCATCAATGACATTTCACAACATACTTGAGAATAATATAACCAAACTGGCGCTCAGGCTCACATGGCATGTTTGCTTCATGAGACTTACATGTAGAGAGATGGCCAGATGATTGGAATCGCCCATCCTCAGACCTTTGTTGTGGATGATCCATGGTCCAAGACTCAGATGAATTAATAATTTAGACCAACTTTTACAGCTGAATGTGGGCCATTGGAAAATATTTTCAACCAGTCCAAAATTCAACTGGAAATATTGATGGTTGCGGTAAGCGTTTCAACATCATCACCGGACTGTGGCCCATCTACACTAGCACCCATGAAATGGAGGTTTCTGATTGTCCCGCAATCTCTGCATGTGGCTCCCATTACCTTGTTACTAGTCTTCATGAGACTTAAAAGTAGTACTTCATGCATGATAGGCTTGAACATAAAGGCCCTCATCGATGTGAAGAGTGATCATGGTTCTGTATTTGACAGTCTTCTTCTTGTCACTGAGCTTGAACCTGAAGAAATGAAGTAGGACTGCTGCGAAGATCTTCATCTGTCTATACGCAAATTCCTTCCCCAAACAGATGCGTGGTCCCGCCTGCTTACAAGTTACGAAGACGTGTGATGTGGTATATGATGTTCAGTAAAAAGAAATAGTGGGTCTTTTTTGTTTGATTAAGCAATGTTACCGGTGGGACGCACTTTTTCAGCCACTAAAGGATGTAGGTTCCATCATATGCATGGTTAGAAACAAACATATTATAGATGGTTTAAATTCAATGGGTGCCTGTGCATTGATTGATAGGATTATCAGATTGGTGTAGCTATTGGGCTATTATGCCTTATATTCAGTGGGTGGACTGCAATTTGGACAGCTTTGATTGAACACATCTACAATGCGGTGATCCAATCGTCATGCCACTTCCTATATCGTATGTGTATGATGATGCAAATGGTTCATTCTCTGGGAAAAACCATTGAGGGTCACAGACCAAGACCTGAAAATCCTAACCATTTAAAAAGTAGTGTAACAAAAATCACAGAAAATTATCCTTCTATAGAGCCTTTTGACAAATGACCATCTACAACACCAATTTGCGATGGTCCACCTACACATTGATCGGACAGTCCTCATCTCACAAAAATGTGCTATGTGTATGCCAGAATGCCGAAGTGCCCATCTCTGGTTCTTGAAATAAACACAACGACTAAGAAAATGGCAAATGAACATGAGAGTAGGTGCTGCTAACCTGGAAGGCCGTGAATTTGAAGGGGCTTTCGGGCTGGAAAATGCCATCATCGTCGATCCATCTTTCTGGGCGGAAAACCTCTGCATCCTCACCCCATATGAACTTCATCCTGCCCATGGCATAAGGTAGGTATGCCACCATGTCCCCTTTTCTAACTTCGAATCCATCTGGTAAGGTGTCATCTGCTAGGCAGAATTTCCCATCCTATAACAGAAACATTAGAATATCAATACGAATGCCATCAGCAATTTATTGAAGAAGTTTTATATGTTATTAGATGTAGCGATTGAACTCTGCTATGGCTACTTGTGATTACCCACATGCAAATGTAAGATGTGTTTGTTTGATCTGGGCCTGAAAATCAGGCTAATCCTGTCCTAGGTGGGCCATGTTTGCTTCCAATGTGGAACATTTGGTTAGTCTTTTTTAACCATCATCATCCTTTTCATACACGACTGCCCAACTGGTGATTAAACCAGGCTGATTTTCAGACTGCATATTGATATTCTTGGTGGGACCTGCTTGACAGATGTCCCAGATCTGGCACGACCCAAGAAGCTATGGCATGTCTCTTAGCAGATTATAGTGAAACCTACCACTGGAACTGGAGGATAGAGTCTGAGAGTCTCAGTTAGAGCTGCATGGAGATGGTGCATCTTGTTGAGTGCTTCTTCCCTCATGCTTGTGGTGAATTGATCAATGGATGATGAATCTTGTGCATGTGTTGCTTCTTTTACCTCTCGAGCGATCTTTTCTTGCACGACAGTGTTCTTGGAAATCATGTAAACAAACCATGAGAGCGTGAGAGCCGTTGTGTCCTTGCCCGCGATTATGAAATTCAGTATTATGTCTCTCAAGTAGCAATCGTTCATGTTTACTGGATCCTCATGACTCAATGCTAGAAACCTTGACAAGATGTCTTCTTTCTCCATCTGCCATTTAATGTGTTTGTGTAAGTGAACTGAATTATCATGAATGCTGTAGCAATTTTGTGCAAGGAGATATCACAAGCTGTTTCATGGTAGATGTACATTCACACGTCACGCATTTGTGACACAGACCATTCATTAGGTGGGGCCGTCCGTCAACATGCCCTTGTCCAAATTCACAAAATCAGCTGTAGATCCGTTAACAATCAGTTTTCAGTATGCGCGACTCACCTGATGAGTCAACTGGCCTGAATTTTAGACCAGGGCATGTCTGTTGTTGGCTTCCTGAAGAATGGCCTGAATCTAACATGAGTGCCATGAATGACATCTTCATCTCTTATCATGTTTACTGCCTTAGCATTTCTTTTAAATAATAGAGCCTTGAATTTAGAACAGAAGCTTGAATTTTTTGCATTTGTCTTAGGGCCATTTTAGGAGCAGAGCAAGAAAGTAATTCTCTGATTTTTGAAATTTTAAGCCAGAATGCATACGTTTCATGATTTTAAAAGTTCCATGGAGAGTTTGAAGTTTTTAGAAGGACCTAAAGAATTTGTTTCTAGGAAAGAATATCCTTATGAAAGAAATTTTGTTTGTCATGTTTGGGTATTAGCACCAGGAATTATACTATATTTACAAGATGGGGAATTCGAAATATGACCGTTGGAAAGGAATGCATTGCCCCAGAATTTGTGAGCTAGCTCCTTTCAAGAATTTCAAAACATCTGATGGAAATTGACTTCAACAAGAAACCAAGTCCAAGTATTTCCATGGGGTCCAAACGACACCTCGTAGAAATCCCAAAATTGCCTTTAACTTACCGAATCTCGCTGTCCAGACATTTGCTCCTTCTTGCTTTGAATCAGCTTATACACGAATTCATCGATCGATTTCTTTTTCTCCTGAAGCATTGCTTCTGACCCAATATTGAAACGTTTCTTCAGCTTCCACAATGGATCAACATAGTGCCAAAATGTCAGCACACTCGACTCATCGAAAGCCTCAGCAAACCTTCTCCCTTCTTCGCTGGAGCCACATAGACTGTTCAATTCCAAACCAAACCCGACCTTGAATATCGAATCCAGTGTTGATTTCATGAACAAATCCTGCCAGTGCATGGAAGCCATGATTGTATCTAATCTTATAAGTAGAATGACACTTGTAATTTCAATACTTACTTGCATATCCATTTCTTGATTGGAGGTTGCGGCATCAGAAACAATGTGGGCAAGTTTTGCAGCATTGCGTCGAAATACAACGCTACTGGAATCCCTCAAGACTTTGGTGGAGAACTCATAGCTCGCTATCTTCCTTTGGTGGCGCCATTTTTCTCCGTCAACTGCAAAAATCCCATCTCCTAAGAGGCCACTCAGAATATCATAGTGATATGTTCCCTGTTACAAACTTTGACTAGTTTGTTAGAAACTCAGTGAGTCGACAGGGAGAAGTCACTAAAAGTAAAATGGCTTTTAAGTAGGACTTGGTCGAGTCCAGAATGACTCACTTGTTGCACAAACAGTAAGATGAAAAATCAAAACAGAGAACCCATCTGACCCAACTTGAGAAGAGATGAGTCCAAGCCAAGATCTGGATTGGGACCAACATCCAAATTCCTGAGATCAACTCTAATGTGGTAATGAAAACAATTATCAACAATTTCATTACAGTAATTAGTGTTTTATCCAATCCATGTGTGCAAGATTTGAGCCTTTCATCAGGTCTTCTAGCCCAGATAGTCAGGCTCTTTCTGATGTAGAACAGATGGCCGGTGACTTCTTAAACAGACAGGGTCGAAAGAAATTGAGCCAAAAACAGCCTAATCATACACTATGGACTCTTTAGCCTAATTTTATGATCGGTTATTCATTTTGCTTGTATAATATATTGTTGAAAAGCTATCAACGAATTCTACGCCTGTAATTGTCTTTATAAAATTCAATCATTTTAGAGGTCAAATTAGAATTTAGTCCAAAATCTTTACTTCAATTTAGGGGTTATTTAGAGAAATCATGTTTTAATGATTTCACTTTTATTTATCGTCTTTGAGAGATTTCTCTTTTCTTATGGATTTAATAACTACTCTTAAGAAGAAGACAATGATCTTCACTTTATCTACTCACCCCTATATTACGTTCCCTTATGTATTTTATTTGGACTTAATTGCTTTTATTTTGCATCAGGCTCCAATGAATAATTGAAAATCAATGTAACGATTTTGGGGGGGGGGGGGGGGGGATGGGTTCATAGATTGATTTCGTTCACTTTAGTTTATCTTTATGGAAATGGAAAATTTTCTTAACCTAAAGTAAAGCAAAATCTGTAAAAAAATGAATCATGCCCATATGTAGTTTTATTATTCTATTTCAGTGACATTGGTATTTCAGTTTTGGTGAAAAAGATTTGTGATCTCTAAAATATACACAATGACCCCCAATGACAATTGTTCAGTGTGTCTGATGAATACACAAAGGTCATGATAAATCACCATCGCTGATAATATAGGACTTACGTATGGTTGGCTTGTATAGGAGCTCACCGCTGCCATAAATGGTAAATCGTTATCACTGATAATATAAGACTAAGGCATGATTAGCTTGCATGCATGCCACCTATGCTATACCCATTTCGATGTGTGGAGCGAAATGGCTTGATCTTTTAGGCCAGAAGCCTGATCTGTGTGACCGACCCTATGGAAAATTCAAATTTCACACAGGTGTACCATATTGGCACATGTGGTTGCACGTGGATGGACAGGGCTCTACATTCCAACTCATTACTCAGACCCTGACCAGACTGAGTCAACTCGGGCTAGTTCTGAGTTGGCCGGCGAGTTCTCAAACAAAACAACTCTTCATGCCCACACCAAACTCCCAAGAAGATAGAGATGGACATTGAGATCAGGTATACCTTAGCATAGTTAGTGAAGTTGGTTTTGAGCATGTATTCAACGTTGGCTGGGTTGGCGGTGTAGATCTCGCTGTTGCCGACTCCAAAGAGCCTGAAGGTTGTATGCCTGCGCGCAAGGTCTGTGTGGTAATGGTGCAGCCTCCCAAAATTCAAGAGCTGATGGAAGACAGTGCTGGATATTGGATGGTATTGCTTCTTCTTCCTTTCTGTAAACCATCCAAGGAAGAATCCTTTCAAGAGTAGTAGAGAGAGTAGTAGACTTATGAGAAGAGAGATATAAGTATAGATGAGCTTCATGAAAAAGGCTTGGGTGGGAGGATGAAGAAGAAGAAGATGAGATCCTCGAATGGTTGAAGACTTTTTAAAAAAAGAAGATAAGATGAGTCGCATAGCACTGGATTCTTAATTGCGAGAAGTGGGGCCCATGGTTCAGTAATGTAGACCGTTACATGCGGCCTACCGCGGATGGACTGAATATCACAGATTACAGGGTCCCATTACTCGGAAATCCACACGTGGGATGCACCCGACGCGGATTGCTGGCGACTAGGGTATCAATGGGCCCGGCTCGGGCCTGCATATTAGAGTTTTGAATTAGGACAACCCGAAGGCCCGGCCTGAACAGTATGAAATGCGGCCCGAGACTTACACCAGGCCCGGCCACCACCGACCGTAGGAGCTTACTGCGGTCGGAAGCTAGTTGAGGTCCAGCATGATGTTTGTGAGAGATCCACCCGATCCATCCATTTTGAAAGCTCATGTTAGGAATGGATAGATCCAAAACTCGAGTGGGCCACATTACAAGAAACAGTCAGGATTGAACAACCATCGATGAAACAAAGCTAATGTTTTTGTGTTTCCAGTTCATCCCGGTGGTATTGACCTTATGAACGGTTTGGATGCATTATAAACATGTAAGTGGACTTAGGAAGGTACCAGCTGTATTCATCTCCCTCCCTAGCTCTTCCTGTCACGTGGCCCACTTGAGTATTGGATCCGGCTCGTTGGGGCCATATCTTAACATGAGTTTGGCAAAACGGATGGATGGGATAGATTTATGAAAAAACATGACAGTGGGCCTCTCCTAGCTTCCAACTGCGTGAATTTTAGGAGCGCTTGGCACAGGGTATTAGATGGGATTAGGGGGGATAAAATTGCATCTGGTCGTGCATCTCTATCCAACATTTGGACAGAATAGGAAAGGTTGGGATTACCTGGGATGGATTTGCATTTAGTCATAGAATTGCATTTAGTTTCATGCAGGGTTTTCATGGATTTTGAAATTTACTATACATGTGGGCTTCACATTGATGCATGTGTTTATCTGCAATGTCATCCATATAGATACACTGTTTACATCTAACATTCTGGCTGTATATGTATATAAGTGAATGACATACTCTATGAATTTGGTCTGTTGATTATACTTTCTACCAAACATGATTTCGCTTGATCTAATGTTTTAATGTAGCGAAAAATTTATCTCAAACATGGGATTAGATGGCTACCATACATGGTATTTTCATACATGTAATCATTGTGCAATAATAATGCTAATCTTAGGTACGTGTTGTGTTGTAGGTACATAGCTGCTATCGGTACGTGTACCACACACCAGCTGCTGAAGTTACGTGTCTTGAGAAGATGACTGCTGACACTCCCCAGCTTCGAGTTGTACAAACCGTACAACGGAGATCAAAGTTACGTGGGCCCCACAAAGATGTATTTATTATATATACACTGATCATATAATTTTAGAGATCATTTTAGAGCATTATCCAAAAAATGAATCATATTCAAAGATCATCTAGACCACACCACAAAGAGCCGTGGAGGTAATGATTTTCACCGTTAAAACATTTATAAGGCCTACCATATTGTTCATAATCCATCCAATCTGTTCATAAGGTCACTTGAGACTTAGATTTATTTTTTGCAATGTTGCCTACTTGATAGCTAAATCCATCTTATTTTTCATCAAAGCCTTAAGACCAGCTCACCAAATGGATAAACGGTTCGGATATAATACATACCTCACGATCAGAACTACAGATCTTGCGGATCTTGCTGCCGTCAATACAGCGATTATATAGCTGGTGTGAGGAGCCTGGAAAATGGCGGTCAATGCTTACCGAACTTGCTGACGTCAATACAGGGATTATATAGCTGGTGTGAGGAGCCTGGAAAATGACGGTCAATGCCTCATCATGACCATTGCCTTTGTTTGGTATCCGGTGAAAGACGGAGCGATGGTGGTTATGTAATTATTGTGCACGTGTCTGGAGGGTTCGATACGGCGCCTGATATATTCTAGTGGTCCGCGAGTGCACGGGCCGGGGCAGGAACCAATCCGCTTCCATCACTGCAGCATCCTACCTTGGGTGACGTGCTATAAACTAGTCGCGGTGTGAGGGATCCTTGGCTTCTGATATAGGCTTTATCAATTGAATCTGGACCGTTCATTTTCAGGTCAGAAATCTACAGCTAAGATTATGCCATCCATGATATTTTTGGGACATTGTCCATCCATGATCATACCCATTAAATCAATGACCCGGGTCTGAAAACTGTGGACTGCATTTTTCAGAGCTGAAAACCCGAGTATACTCTGCAAAACATCCGTTCCACGGCGATCCATCAATCAGAGCCGTCCATCTAGTGTTATGTATCATGGATGGCCTATGTGTGAAAAATCACAAGTGTTTAAAAATCTAATCATCACTTTTCCTGGATTTTCCAAATCGAATCCTCTCCAACACCTTTTTTTTTTTTTTCCTTACACACGCACACACACCACAGAATCACACCGTATTTTTTCCTTACACACGCACACACACCACAGAATCGCACCGTAGTGGAATTTCGCCACCTATGGGTACTCCAACCCTCAACCGGGTGTTGAAACTCTTGAGAGTCTACCACCGGAGTAAGAGTAAGGACCCAATCCTCTGCAACACCTGTTCTAGGCAACCCGTAAAATGGTAAAGCTTATGGAATCTAGCATGTTATATAGGTAAAATCCAATCGGCCCATCAGGTTTTATCCTCGCTATGAGGCCTATATGGGAAAAATCAGTGAGATCCGTAACTTATATGGGTCACACCACATGGGACAATGAGGATGGGATGCCCAGCCATAGGTATATGTGTGGGGCCACCGTGGTATGTATCTTTCATCAAACCTGTTAATCAAGTGGGATGAAGTGAAAATATATACAAAACGAGCCTGATCCAAATATCAACTGGTCCCCCGAACTGAGACGTTTTACCAGCAATTTCACATTGTTTCCAATGGTGTGACCAATCAGAGTATTTTTTTTTTTAATCGGATGATCTATTGAATCTACAGTTTAGAGATGGGTCTTCACCTGATGGACGGAGTGGATTTACATTTAAAAACATCTGGGGTGTTTCACGTAGATACGCAAAACAGGTGTTGTAGAGAATTTGGTGATAGATCAGAATGGTAACCGTTGAACTATTTTTGTTTATTAAGGATTTACTGGTTAGATGGATGTGCATTTGAAGCATCCTCCATCCATTGCACAGGAAGCAACATTTGAATGTGCTATCTACACATTCAGGTTCTACCGGTTCTATTGTATGATCTGTTGAAAATTATACGAAATAAAATATTTTTGTAAAATATGGAAACCGAAAAATCACGATGATCAGAACTAAAGACAGGCTGAAACACGTCCGAAATGCTGTTCTTAAAGCGTTATTTGCCTCTACTCAAGTGAATTGAGTATGCTGATAGGTTACAGGCAAACCGCTTCTAGGATACGACGAGCCTGGTGTGAGTCTGCGTTTAGCAAACACGAAGGCCCACCAAATGGAACTCTGTTATACAATCTGACAGAAATACAAAAGAAAAATCCCAGAAGAAAAGAAAGAATAAGAATATTTAATTTAGACCATTGCATTGGTCAGTTCTTCAGCCACTGGTTCAGTTGAATCGTTCTAGACCACACCGTTGGTCTGTTCTTCAAGCAAAGGTTCAACCTTTGCTGTCTTGCTGGAATCACTGGAGTATAGGAGAGGAGTAGTGGGCTGTCTCAGTTCATATGGGTCTGTTGGAGTGGGTTGAGAGATGGATTGAAAACCCATCCAGGCCCTCCTTTTATAGGCTATGGTGGCTGGGAGTTATGGTCTAGGGAAATAAATCTCATGACCGTTTTCTAGCTGTTGGAGAAAACTAGCCATTTTATGGCCATTTTCTGACTGTTGTGCATGACCCATTAAGATTGCTGCATGCTGACTGTTGTGAGATAACAGCTAGCCGTTTTCTAGCTGTTGGGCTAGCCATACAGCAATTACAGCTGAACCCTTCACTAATGGCACAACTGTTATAGGTTTTGCTACAACAGTTCTTTTCGGCCTCTCTATATATGCTAGAGGACTCTCCCTTTCAGCCAGCCATCCGCCTTAGCCACTTGGTCTCACCGCGACTTGCACACGTCTCACTTCAGTTCACTCAAGGTCACGAAGGAGCGACCTTCTGCAACACGATGCGGACATGCGAAGTGTGCCACTAGCGCCTCTACAGCCATACTGGCTCACATGCCCAAACCCTCGCATCGAGCCCAAGCCCGAGACCGAGACCGAGACTGAGCCCGAGTCCCAACGCGAGCGCGCGGGTGTTCCAGTGTAGCACTAGAACACACAATGTCCATAGTCCTTGAACTAGGTAAGCAAATTTTATAATACTCCACTATTTTCATTTAAACCACAAAATCTTATCTTCCCTTTCTCATATGAGATTATTCTTAAAAACCCACAAAAAGATATTTTTCAAACCTTTTTTTATATATTATATTATTATTTTTTATTTTGAAATATATATTTATAAAATCAATATTTTACGACATCATCTCCCATGTGCGTGTGGGGGCAGGCATGCCCTGAGTCCCTGACCCATCATCAGACGGATGACACAATCCATGTCAGGAGATTTCTCTACTGTTGAGAGAGAGAAATAGAGATTGTCCGGTTTACAGGCTCCCATGCATTATTGGCGTTGGCAGATTTGTCCAGAAGCGAATGACAGACGTGTTACCCAGGTAACACGGCTGTTACCCTCACTGCGGGGCCGAACTCGTGTTGTCTATCTACGCCGTCCATCCGTTTTTCCAGCCCATTTTAGAATGTGGTCCCAAAATTTAAGCTGATCCATTTCTCAGGTGGGCCATACCACATGAAACATTGATGATTGAATGCCAACCATCAAAATTTAAACTGATTCATTTCTCAGGTGGACCATACCGCATGAAACATTGATGATTGAACGCCAACCAATAAAAACTTCCACAGGCCAAATGTAAGCAGACCCGTAATTATTTTTTTTGGTTCCATCCAAACCGTTGGTAAGGTCAAAGAGATCTGGATGAAGGTAAAATACAAATATCAGTTTCATGTAAATTTACATCTAAATTTACATGGTACAGACCATTTAAGTCTATGATGGTATGAGATGTCTTAAATCTATACGTGAAATAGGGATTTGATCGATCCACCATCCTTGTAGATCAATTGAGTGAGCCCCGAATTATATGGATTGATCTCGGGATAGTTTTGGACGGCCTCAATCGATCGAACAGCCGGGTCAATTGATCGATCAAACTGTCGGCTCACTAATTGCAGTCACATGGCATGCGACGGTCTATTCCCGATATCACTGAATAAGGATAGGTGCACAACATTAATAACGAAATATGTGTCACTGAATAAAGATTAAATCAATACATCTTCAGGCGGGTGAAAATGATTTTCATGAGTACCATGGCTATAGTGTAAACACATGACAGCTTTCCATTGTTCCGGGTAAGGGTTTTGAAAATGAGTGTAAACAATGTCCCAAACGGTAGCCCGCGATATTGATAGTCCCGGATCACTGAGGAATAGTCCCTTTATTAGAGAGCACGCTAAGTCGTCCACTACCACATAAAGTACTCTGTTGGTTCACCGAGCATTGGCCATAAATCACATCAATCGAAAAGCACCCTTAACCACCTGATTTTGCCTGTTTGATTTGAACTGCTGGCTACCAATCGGATGGTTGAGATCGCTTCAATGTGGTGATATTCAAACGTCATGCATTGATGTATGTTGGTGTCACTTGTATGGTGGATGACTTGCCAGCGTATAATATGCAGTGGTAGACGTGGACTGTAGCCATACTCACAAAATCACTTGGCAATTTCTCGGATTGAGAATTTTGCCTGAGATTTTTAGATTTTTACCTTTTCTTGAAATATTATTAAGAGAAACTCGCTCAAAATAATATGAAATAATAGAGGCCGAGTTTCCTATTGGCTTCCACTCAGGCAATTCCTAACATGCGAAACTCAGTTTGTAGATGGCCCTGATCACGAATGGACCGAAAATTCCTCAAATTAGAAGATCCTAGCCATTGGATTATTGACCTTTCCTTCATTGAATGTGTCTTGTTCGTACATTTTTAATTATATTTGCATGGTTAGAGTTGATCGATTGAAATAATTTTGAAATTTTCAGATCAATGTTTTAGGTGAATCAACCACACTTGTATTTTTCTATCATCAATGTCTACAAATTAATTTCACGGTATGGCTTACTTAATGAATGGATAGTGCTTGTTTTTGCACTAGCTAGGTTATGGTGGGGTCACTGTATCCAAACGGTTGGATTTCACTTGCACTTTATAACAGGCTGAAAATTAGTTGTTGGCTAAGGGCCTGTTTGTTAAATCTGAAATCCAAAGTCTGAATCTGAAGTCGGAAAATTAATAGTGAATTTAAAATAACTTGTTTGTTAACCAACGTCTGAAAAGTTTGAAATATATTAATTTGACACATTTACCCATATGAAACAATTGTGATCAAATCCCTACCTTTAAAAACTCCATAAATTTTACTAAAATGTTTATTTGTCATCAAACCTATTGAAAATGTCACAAGCAGCTAGATGAAGAGATGACACAAATATCAACATGATCTAAAGCTTTTGTGGCCCAAAAGAATTTTTAAATGATCCAAAGCTTTTGTGTCACAAACATTAATTGTTGATTGATTGCTCACCATTAAAAACTTATTGGGCCCACAAAAGTTTTGGATCCAGTTGATATTTGTTTTTCCCTTCAATCCAAGTCTTTATGACCTAATCAACAGGTTTGAGGTCAAATAAACATTACAATGGTCACTAAGAGATTTTTGATGGTGGGTGCTTAATCACTATTGTTTTCCTTTGTTGTGGTCCACCTGAGGTTTATATATGCCTCATTTTTTTAAATTATTATTATTATTATTATATATCAATGATCTATTTAATAATCTGGAAAAATGGATGAATGGTGAAGATGAAACACATACATCCTGGTGGGCCCACAGAGCACCGCCACTAGCCACCCAGCTATGGGCACCATCACTGGCCAAACCACGTCCTCAGGTGTGAGCCGGATTTCATGAGAAAGCCTTTCTTAGGAAGTCCACTGCTGGAAATCTAGTTGGGGCCTACTGTGATGTTTGTGTGAAATCCACCCTGTCCATCCTTTTTGTGAGATCATTTTATGACATAGTGCTAAAAATGAGTCGTATCCAATACTCAAATGGGCAAAAAATGTGAGGATTGGACACCCATAATTTAAGTATTCGTGGGGCTATAGAAGTTTTCAATCATGCTAATATTTATGGTAAGTTCATCTCACTAGGAATGACAGTATGAACAGTATTAATGGCATGTAAACATCATTGTCGACCCTGAAAAGGTTTCAATGATAGGAATTTTCCTACCCACCTTTTCCTTTAGTGCGGTCCACTTAAGTCTTGTATCCTCCTCATTTTTTGTCTCAAGTCCTAAAATGATCTCAAAACTTGAATGTACAGATTAGATTTATCACAAACATAACGGTGGGCTCCACCTAAGATTCCAACGCAAGAACTTCTTGCGAAAGACATTTGCACATAATTTGCACCCCAAGTGTGGGAGGGGATTAGGTACTACTCCACCAAGATCTACCTAAATATAGATAATTGAGGGCTTTGTGGGGCCTACTATGATATATATGTTTTATCCGTACCGTCCATTCATTTTTTATATTATTTTAAAAATTAATATAAAAAACGAGGCAAATCTAAGGCTTAAGTGGGCCACACTACAAGAAATTGTAGGAATTGGGTGCCTATCATTAAAAACTTCTTGAGGCCACATAAGGCTCTGATCAAGCTGATTTCTGTGTTTTTCCTTCATCCAGATCTGTGTGACCTTATAAAGAGATTTGATGGCAAATAAGCTTCATGGTGGACATCAGGAAGGTTTTAATGATAGTCGTTCATGTCCCACTACTTTATGTGGTGTGGTTGACTTGAGCTTTGGATGTGCATCTTTTTTCAGATCACACTTTAGAATAATATAAAAGTTGATAGACGGTGTGGATCTAACACATAAATCATGGTGGGTTCAGAGAAGTGCTCCATGTTAAAAATTAGGATGTGTATAACGCAAGGGAGAAAATCTTTGTCACATAGGACAATTTTGGATTAAAAAAAAAAAAATATTACGGAGTGCATTCTTGATTCCCCATTAAGATAGACTCCTATCATGGAAAAATTTTGACATAAAATGGTTGTTAAGTACAAAAGTTCAGCATTAAGACACAGGCCCGAGTGTATTGTAACTATGTGGTCCAATCAGTAAGAGTACTTCAGACTTCGATGATGATAAGTAATTTTAAAATTTTTAATTATGAGTAAAAGTGATTTAATTTAACCTTTTAAATACTTATTTTATTAAAATAGATAGTGAAAAGTAAAATATTATCTTAAAATTTGAAAATCTCATGATATATTATCACAAGATATTCTAAATCTAGTCAACATTTATGAGAACAAAGGTAGTGGTTGCCTTAATGCCTAGAGCCCTGCAGCATCCTCGAAACTAGGAAAGTTTATTGCCCAAGCTCTATGAGGGCGACCCTAATATATGCGTTTTATCCACTTTGTTCAATTGTTTTGCCAACTCATTTTAGGGCATAAGCTAAAAAAATGACACATATCCAAAGCTTCACAGAAAACAGTGGGAATTGAATGCCCATCGTTTAGAACTTTCTAAGCTCACCATGATGTCTTATTTGAACTTGTTCATAATGTCACACAGACTTTGATGAAGGGAAAAAACAAATATAAGCTTATTGTGATGTCTTATTTGCCATCAATCTATTAGTAAGATCACGTGTACCTAGATGAAGGGTGTTAATGCAGTTTTTCGGCTCACCCACCTTTCAGCACTTGAGTATCTGGTGTCTGCACAGGAAGAGGACAAAGGAGACCCTGACTAGTTCAGGGGACCCTCTGATGCCTAAGTCAGGCCTGGAATTTGGGTCTTATGGTAAAGATTTAGGGGTAAGAAGTGGATGTGTATTCGTACCTTTTACCGTGGGTAGGTCCTCTATTTATAGAGGCAACGTAATCCCATGGCGTATAGAACTTTCCCTGAAGGGATTGATCGATATCTTAAAGGATTTTATGATCTTTAATCCCCTAGATTTTTGGGATCAGAGTTTATCTTTCGAAGATCTCGGAATGAGATTGAGCCGTCTTCTTGGCTTGGCTCTAGTTCCGTAAGAGGCAATAATATTTGAGATTTGGCTGACCGAGGCTCGGCCGACCATTCATCGATTTCGAACACCAGTGTATTCGGACGGCTTACGCTAGGCATCTCCCTCTCTTACCAATCGTCGGCGGGTCGTGGATGCCGATCTTCAATCAGTGTAGTCAGTCGACCCATGATCGACTCTTTATTGACTGATGGTCGACCCATGGTCGACCTAAAAGATAAGTTGGGTTGACGCTGGGCCAAGGCCCGGTTTGCAGCCGATCGATGTATGAAGTAGGCCTGAAGTTACCTCTGAAAGACCTCTTAAGTGTCCATAAAGGTGCATTGGCCTCCATGGAGTCTCGCCCTTTGGCTCGGGACATGTAGGCCTCGGTCAGGCTTAGCGCCTGGTAAACCCGGGCCATGTCTCTTCTTTCGACGTTCTGAACATGTATGCATCGGTCAGGCTTGGCGCCTGAGGAGTCCGAGCTATGTTAATATAGTTAGTCCACTCCATAAGCCGACTCATCTGACTTATCATATTTTTCCGCCAATAAAGGAAAATACAAATATAAGCTAGCTTGATCCAAAACTTTTGTGGTCTCTAAGGAGTTTTCAGTTGTGGGCATTCAATAATATGAGCAAATCTAAATCCCAAGTGTACCACACCATAAGAAACAATGGGTGATTGAATGCCTACATTAAAAACTTTCTAGGGCCCACCATGATGCTTATTTGCCATCCAAACCTTTTAATAAGGTCAAACAAACCTGAAATATACAAATATCAGCTTGATTCAAAACTTTTGTTGCCCGTGATAAGTTTTTAATGGTCAATCACCATTCTTTCCAGGGGTGTGGTCCACCTAATATTTGATCTACTTCAGTTTTTGGTTCATGTCTTAAAATGAACTGGAAAAACAAATGGACGGTGTGGATATACAACTCATTAATCAAGGTGGGCCCCATGGTCACGATAGGTACCCATAATCTTTTGTCTCCTGGGATGATTTAATTGTCATGTACGCATGGTTTGCATAGGAAATGGTTGGATAGGATTCTTGTGGCCGATGATGATTCATTGAAATAAAGCTTAAATGAGGTAGATGAGCGGCACGAAACAGTAGTCACGCCAATTAAATTATCCCAGCCGTCCTGTACTAATGATGAATGTGACATGCTACAACTCAAATTTTCAAAAGAAGTCACAGCTTGCATCTGGATGCAAGGGCTCAGTTGTGAGCCGCTCAATGAGTGTGTGGACCCCTCCGTGATGTCGTTGTAAAATCCGCATAATATCAGGCAGACACAAAAATTCAAGTAAGCAGTGCCACAAAAAAGAGGGATGGCGTGCTTGCCATTGAAACTGAGTAGTGACCCCTCAACTACCGACGTCTCCTATGGGTCCACCATGGTGGACATGTTTTATCTATGCCATCCATTTATTTTTTCCAGCTAAATTTATAGTATGAGCCAAAAATGAGGCAGATCTAATTCTTAATTAACTAGACCACATTACAGGAAACAGTGGTGATTGAACATCCACAATTAAAAACTCCATAGGGTACACTATAATATTTAATTGTCATCCAACCTGTTGATTAGGTCATGTACGCATGGTTTGCATATGAAATGGTTGGATAGGATTCTTGGGGCCCATGATGATTCATTGAAATAAAGCTTAAATGAGGTAGATGAGGGGCACGAAACAGCAGTCACGCCAATTAAATTATCCCAGCCGTCCTGTACTAATGATGAATGTGACATGCTACAACTCAAATTTTCAAAAGAAGTCACAGCTTGCATCTGGATGCAAGGGCTTAGTGGTGAGCCGCTCAATGAGTGTGTGGACCCCTCTGTCATGTCGTTGTAAAATCCGCCTAATATCAGGCAGACACAAAAATTCAAGTAAGCAGTTCCACAAAAAAGTGGGATGGCGTGCCTGCCATTGAAACTGAGTAGTGACCACTCAACTACTGACGTCTCCTATGGGTACACCATAGTGGACATGTTTTATCTATGCCATCCATCTATTTTTTCCAGCTCAATTTATAGTATGATCCTAAAAATGAGGCAGATCCAATTCTTAATTAACTAGACCACATTACAGGAAACAGTGGTGATTGAACATCCACAATTAAAAACTCCCTAGGGTACACTATAATATTTAATTGTCATCCAACCTGTTGATTAGGTCATGTGCGCATGGTTTGCATATGAAATGGCTGGATAGGATTCTTGTGGCCCATGATGATTCATTGAAATAAAGCTTAAATGAGGTAGATGAGGGGCACGAAACAGCAGTCACGCCAATTAAATTATCATTCTTGTGGCCCATGATGATTCATTGAAATAAAGCTTAAATGAGGTAGATGAGGGGCACGAAACAGCAGTCACGCCAATTAAATTATCCCAGCCATCCTGTACTAATGATGAATGTGACATGCTACAACTCAAATTTTCAAAAGAAGTCACAGCTTGCATCTGGATACAAGGGCTCAGTTGTGAGCCGCAAAATGAGTGTGTGGACCCCTCCGTGATGTCGTTGTAAAATCCACCTAATATCAGGCAGACACAAAAATTCAAGTAAGCAGTGCCACAAAAAAGTGGGATGGCGTGCCTGCCATTGAAACTGAGTAGTGACCCCTCAACTACCGACGTCTCCTATGGGTCCACCATGGTGGACATGTTTTATCTATGCCATCCATCTATTTTTTCCAGCTCAATTTATAGTATGAGCCTAAAAATGAGGCAGATCTAATTCTTAATTAACTAGACCACATTACAGGAAACAGTGGTGATTGAACATCCACAATTAAAAACTCCCTAGGGTACACTATAATATTTAATTGTCATCCAACTTGTTGATTAGGTCATGTACGCATGGTTTGCATATGAAATGGTTGGATAGGATTCTTGTGGCCCATGATGATTCATTGAAATAAAGCTTAAATGAGGTAGATGAGGGGCACGAAACAGCAGTCGCGCCAATTAATTTATCCCAGCCGTCCTGTACTAATGATGAATGTGACATGCTACAACTCAAATTTACAAAAGAAGTCACAGCTTGCATCTGGATGCAAGGGCTCAGTTGTGAGCCGCTTAATGAGTGTGTGGACCCCTCCGTGTTGTCGTTGTAAAATCCGCCTAATATCAAGCAGACACAAAAATTCAAGTAAGCAGTGCCACAAAAAAGAGGGATGGCGTGCCAGCCATTGAAACTGAGTAGTGACCCCTCAACTACCGACGTCTCCTATGGGTCCACCATGGTGGACATGTTTTATCTATGCCATCCATCTATTTTTCCTGCTAAATTTATAGTATGAGCCTAAAAATGAGGCAGATCTAATTCTTAATTAACTAGACCACATTACAGGAAACAGTGGTGATTTAACATCCACAGTTAAAAACTCCCTAGGGTACACTATAATATTTAATTGTCATCCAACCTGTTGAATAGGTCATGTACGCATGGTTTGCATATGAAATGGTTGGATAGGATTCTTGTGGCCCATGATGATTCATTGAAATAAAGCTTAAATGAGGTAGATGAGGGGTAAGAAACAGCAGTCATGCGAATTAAATTATCCCAGCCGTCCTGTACTAATGATGAATGTGACATGCTACAACTCAAATTTTCAAAAGAAGTCACAGCTTGCATCTGGATGCAAGGGCTCAGTTGTGAGCCGCTCAATGAGTGTGTGGACCCCTCCGTGATGTCGTTGTAAAATTCACCTAATATCAGGCAGACACAAAAATTCAAGTAAGCAGTGCCACAAAAAAGAGGGATGGCGTGCCTGCCATTGAAACTAAGTAGTGACCCCTCAACTACCGACGTCTCCTATGGGTCCACCATGGTGGACATGTTTTATCTATGCTATCCATCTATTTTTACCAGCTAAATTTATAGTATGAACCTAAAAATGAGGCAGATCTAATTCTTAATTAACTAGACCACATTACAGGAAACAGTGGTGATTGAACATCCACAATTAAAAACACCCTAGGGCACGCAATAATATTTAATTGTCATCCAACCTGTTGATTAGGTCATGTACGCATGGTTTGCATATGAAATGGTTGGATAGGATTCTTGTGGCCCATGATGATTCATTGAAATAAAGCTTAAATGAGGTAAATGAGGGGTACGAAACAGCAGTCACGCCAATTAAATTATCCCAGCCGTCCTGTACTAATGATGAATGTGACATGCTACAACTCAAATTTTCAAAACAAGTCACAGCTTGCATCTGGATGCAAGGGCTTAGTTGTGAGCCGCTCAATGAGTGTGTGGACCCCTCCGTGATGTCGTTGTAAAATCCGCCTAATATCAGGCAGACATAAAAATTCAAGTAAGCAGTGCCACAAAAAAGAGGGATGGCGAGCCTGCCATACAAACTGAGTAGTGACCCCTCAACTACCGACGTCTCCTATGGGTCCACCATAGTGGACAGGTTTTATCTATGCCATCCATCTATTTTTCCCAGCTAAATTTATAGTATGAGCCAAAAAATGAGGCTGATCTAATTCTTAATTAACTAGACCACATTACAGGAAACAGTGGTGATTGAACATCCACAATTAAAAACTCCCTAGGGTACATTATAATATTTAATTGTCATCCAACCTGTTGATTAGGTCATGTACGCATGGTTTGCATATGAAATGGTTGGATAGGATTCTTGTGGCCCATGATGATTCATTGAAATAAAGCTTAAATGAGGTAGATGAGGGGCACGAAACAGCAGTCACGCCAATTAAATTATCCTAGCCGTCCTGTACTAATGATGAATGTGACATGCTACAACTCAAATTTTCAAAAGAAGTCACAGCTTGCATCTGGATGCAAGGGCTCAGTTGTGAGCCGCTCAATGAGTGTGTGGACCCCTCCGTGATGTCGTTGTAAAATCCGCCTAATATCAGGCAGACACAAAAATTCAAGTAAGCAGTGCCACAAAAAAGTGGGATGGCGTGCCTGCCATTGAAACTGAGTAGTGACCCCTCAACTACCGACGTCTCCTATGGGTCCACCATGGTGGACATGTTTTATCTATGCCTTCCATCTATTTTTTCCAGTTAAATTTATAGTATGAGCCTAAAAATGAGGCAGATCTAATTCTTAATTAACTAGACCACATTACAGGAAACAGTGGTGATTGAACATCCACAATTAAAAACTCCCTAGGGTACACTATAATATTTAATTGTCATCCAACCTGTTGATTAGGTCATGTGCGCATGGTTTGCATATGAAATGGTTGGATAGGATTCTTGTGGCCCATGATGATTCATTGAAATAAAGCTTAAATGAGGTAGATGAGGGGCACGAAACAGCAGTCACGCCAATTAAATTATCCCAGCCGTCCTGTACTAATGATGAATGTGACATGCTACAACTCAAATTTTCAAAAGAAGTCACAGCTTGCATCTGGATGCAAGGGCTCAGTTGTGAGCCGCTCAATGAGTGTGTGGACCCCTCCGTGATGTCGTTGTAAAATCCGCCTAATATTAGGCAGACATAAAAATTCAAGTAAGCAGTGCCACAAAAAAGAGGGATGGCGAGCCTGCCATTGAAACTGAGTAGTGACCCCTCAACTACCGACGCCTCCTATGGGTCCACCATGGTGGACATGTTTTATCTATGCCATCCAACTATTTTTTCCAGCTCAATTTATAGTATGAGCCTAAAAACGAGGCAGATCTAATTCTTAATTAACTAGACCACATTACAGGAAACAGTGGTGATTGAACATCCACAATTAAAAACTCCCTAGGGTACACTATAATATTTAATTGTCATCTAACCTGTTGATTAGGTCATGTACGCATGGTTTGCATATGAAATGGTTGGATAGGATTCTTGGGGCCCATGATGATTCATTGAAATAAAGATTAAATGAGGTAGATGAGGGGCACGAAACAAATGTCACGCCATTTAAATTATCCCAGCTGTCCTGTACTAATGATGAATGTGACATGCTACAACTCAAATTTTCAAAAGAAGTCAAAGCTTGCATCTAGATGTAAGGGCTCAGTTGTGAGCCGCTCAATGAGTGTGTGGACCCCTCCGAGATGTCGTTGTAAAATCCGCCTAATATCGAGCAGACACAAAAATTCAAGTAAGCAGTGCCACAAAAAAAGTGGGATGGCGTGCCTGCCATTGAAACTGAGTAATGACCACTCAACTACCGACGTCTCCTATGGGTCCACCATGGTGGACATGTTTTATCTATGCCATCCATCTATTTTTTCCAGCTAAATTTATAGTATGAGCCTAAAAATGAGGCAGATCTAATTCTTAATTAACTAGACCACATTACAGGAAACAGTGGTGATTGAACATCCACAATTAAAAACTCCCTAGGGTACACTATAATCTTTAATTGTTATCCAACCTGTGCATTGGGTCATGTACGCATGGTTTGCGTATGAGATGGTTGGATAGGATTCTTGTGGCCCATGCTGATTCATTGAAATAAAGCTTAAATGAGGTAGATGAGGGGCACGAAACAGCAGTCACGCCAAGTAAATTATCCCAGCCGTCCTGTACTAATGATGAATGTGACATGCTACAACTCAAATTTTCAAAAGAAGTCACAGCTTGCATCTGGATGCAAGGGCTCAGTTGTGAGCCGCTCAATGAGTGTGTCAACCCCTCTGTGATGTCGTTGTAAAATCCGCATAATATCAGGCAGACACAAAAATTCAAGTAAGCAGTGCCACAAAAAAGTGGGATGGCGTGCCTGCCATTGAAACAGAGTAGTGACCCCTCAACTACCGACGTCTCCTATGGGTCCACCACGGTGGACATGTTTTATCTATGCCATCCATCTATTTTTTCCAGCTCAATTTATAGTTTGAGCCTAAAAATGAGGTTGATCTAATTCCTAATTAACTAGACCACATTACAGGAAACAGTGGTGATTGAACATCCACAATTAAAAACTCCCTAGGGTACACTATAATATTTAATTGTCATCCAACCTGTTGATTAGGTCATGTACGCATGGTTTGCATATGAAATGGTTGGATAGGAATCTTGTGGCCCATGATGATTCATTGAAATAAAGCTTAAATGAGGTAGATGAGGGGCACGAAACAGCAGTCACGGCAATTAAATTATCCCAGCCGTCCTGTACTAATGATGAATGTGACATGGTACAACTCAAATTTTCAAAAGAAGTCACAGCTTGCATCTGGATGCAAGGGCTCAGTTGTGAGCTGCTCAATGAGTGTGTGGACCCCTTCGTGATGTCGTTGTAAAATCCGCCTAATATCAGGCAGACACAAAAATTCAAGTAAGCAGTGCCACAAAAAAGAGGGATGGCGTGCTTGCCATTGAAACTGAGTAGTGACCCCTCAACTACCGACGTCTCCTATGGGTCCACCATGGTGGACATGTTTTATCTATTGCATCCATCTATTTTTTCCAGCTAAATTTATAGTATGAGCCTAAAAATGAGGCAGATCTAATTCTTAATTAACTAGACCACATTACACGAAACAGTGGTGATTGAACTTCCACGATTAAAAACTACCTAGGGTACACTATAATATTTAATTGTCATCCAACCTGTTGATTAGGTCATGTACGCATGGTTTGCATATGAAATGGTTGGATAGGATTCTTGTGGCCCATGATGATTCATTGAAATAAAGCTTAAATGAGGTAGATGAGGGGCACGAAACAGCAGTCACGCCAATTAAATTATCCCAGCCGTCCTGTACTAATGATGAATGTGACATGCTCCAACTCAAATTTCCAAAAGAAGTCACAGCTTGCATCTGGATGCAAGGGCTCAGTTGTGAGCCGCTCAATGAGTGTGTAGACCCCTCCGTGATGTCGTTGTAAAATCCGCCTAATATCAGGCAGACACAAAAATTCAAGCAAGCAGTGCCACAAAAAAGAGGGATGGCGTGCTTGCCAATGAAACTGAGTAGTGACCCCTCAACTACCGACGTCTCCTATGGGTCCACCATGGTGGACATGATTTATCTATGCCATCCATCTATTTTTTCCAACTAAATTTATAGTATGAGCCTAAAAATGAGGCAGATCTAATTCTTAATTAACTAGACCACATTACAGGAAACAGTGGTGATTGAACATGCACAATTAAAAACTCCCTAGGGTACACTCTAATATTTAATTGTCATCCAACCTGTTGATTAGGTCATGTATGCATGGTTTGCATATGAAATGGTTGGATAGGATTCCTGTGGCCCATGATGATTCATTGAAATAAAGCTTAAATGAGGTAGATGAGGGGCACGAAACAGCAATCACGCCAATTAAATTATCCCAGCCGTCCTGTACTATTGATGAATGTGGCATGCTACAACTCAAATTTTCAAAAGAAGTCACAGCTTGCATCTGGATGCAAGGGCTCAGTTGTGAGCCGCTCAATGAGTGTGTGGACCCCTCCGTGATGTCGTTGTAAAATCCACCTAATCTCAGGCAGACACAAAAATTCAAGTAAGCAGTGCCACAAAAAAGTGGGATGGCGTGCCTGCCATTGAAACTGAGTAGTGATCCCTCAACTACCGACGTCTCTTATGGGTCCACCATGGTGGACATGTTTTATCTATGCCATCCATCTATTTTTTCCAGCTCAATTTATAGTATGAGCCTAAAAATGAGGCGGATCTAATTCTTAATTAACTAGACCACATTACAGGAAACAGTGGTGATTGAACATCCACAATTAAAAACTCCCTAGGGTACACTATAATATTTAATTGTCATCCAACCTGCTGATTAGGTCATGTGCGCATGGTTTGCATATGAAATGGTTGGATAGGATTCTTGTGGCCCATGATGATTCATTGAAATAAAGCTTAAATGAGGTAGATGAGGGGCACGAAACAGCAGTCACGCCAATTAAATTATCCGAGCCGTCCTGTACTAATGATGAATGGGACATGCTACAACTCAAATTTTCAAAAGAAGTCACAGCTTGCATCTGGATGCAAGGGCTCAGTTGTGAGCCGCTCAATGAGTGTGTGGACCCCTCCGTGATGTCGTTGTAAAATCCGCCTAATATTAGGCAGACACAAAAATTCAAGTAAGCTGTGCCATAAAAAAGTGGGATGGCGTGCTTGCCATTGAAACTAAGTAGTGACCCCTCAACTACCGACGTCTCCTATGGGTCCACCATGGTGGACATGTTTTATCTATGCCATCCATCTATTTTTCCTGCTAAATTTATAGTATGAGCCTAAAAATGAGGCAGATCTAATTCTTAATTAACTAGACCACATTACAGGAAATAGTGGTGATTGAACATCCACAGTTAAAAACTCCCTAGGGTACACTATAATATTTAATTGTCATCCAACCTGTTGAATAGGTCATGTACGCATGGTTTGCATATGAAATGGTTGGATAGGATTCTTGGGGCCCATGATGATTCATTGAAATAAAGCTTAAATGAGGTAGATGAGGGGCACGAAACAGCAGTCACGCCAATTAAATTATCCTAGCCGTCCTGTACTAATGATGAATGTGACATGCTACAACTCAAATTTTCAAAAGAAGTCACAGCTTGCATCTGGATGCAAGGGCTCAGTTGTGAGCCGCTCAATGAGTGTGTGGACCCCTCCGTGATGTCGTTGTAAAATCCGCCTAATATCAGGCAGACACAAAAATTCAAGTAAGCAGTGCCACAAAAAAGTGGGATGGCGTGCCTGCCGTTGAAACTGAGTAGTGACCACTAAAGTACCGACGTCTCCTATGGGTCCACCATGGTGGACATGTTTTATCTATGCCATCCATCTATTTTTTCCAGCTAAATTTATAGTATGAGCCTAAAAATGAGGCAGATCCAATTCTTAATTAACTAGACCACATTACAGGAAACAGTGGTGATTGAACATCCACAATTAAAAACTCCCTAGGGTACACTATAATATTTAATTGTCATCCAACCTGTTGATTAGGTCATGTGCGCATGGTTTGCATATGAAATGGTTGGATAGGATTCTTGTGGCCCATGATGATTCATTGAAATAAAGATTAAATGAGGTAGATGAGGGGCACAAAACAAATGTCACGCCATTTAAATTATCCCAGCTGTCCTGTACTAATGATGAATGTGACATGCTACAACTCAAATTTTCAAAAGAAGTCAAAGCTTGCATCTGGATGTAAGGGCTCAGTTGTGAGCCGCTCAATGAGTGTGTGGACCCCTCCGTGATGTCGTTGTAAAATCCGCCTAATATTAGGCAGACATAAAAATTCAAGTAAGCAGTGCCACAAAAAAGAGGGATGGCGAGCCTGCCATTGAAACTGAGTAGTGACCCCTCAACTACCGACGCCTCCTATGGGTCCACCATGGTGGACATGTTTTATCTATGCCATCCAACTATTTTTTCCAGCTCAATTTATAGTATGAGCCTAAAAACGAGGCAGATCTAATTCTTAATTAACTAGACCACATTACAGGAAACAGTGGTGATTGAACATCCACAATTAAAAACTCCCTTGGGTACACTATAATATTTAATTGTCATCTAACCTGTTGATTAGGTCATGTACGCATGGTTTGCATATGAAATGGTTGGATAGGATTCTTGGGGCCCATGATGATTCATTGAAATAAAGATTAAATGAGGTAGATGAGGGGCACAAAACAAATGTCACGCCATTTAAATTATCCCAGCTGTCCTGTACTAATGATGAATGTGACATGCTACAACTCAAATTTTCAAAAGAAGTCAAAGCTTGCATCTGGATGTAAGGGCTCAGTTGTGAGCCGCTCAATGAGTGTGTGGACCCCTCCGAGATGTCGTTGTAAAATCCGCCTAATATCGAGCAGACACAAAAATTCAAGTAAGCAGTGCCACAAAAAAAGTGGGATGGCGTGCCTGCCATTGAAACTGAGTAATGACCACTCAACTACCGACGTCTCCTATGGGTCCACCATGGTGGACATGTTTTATCTATGCCATCCATCTATTTTTTCCAGCTAAATTTATAGTATGAGCCTAAAAATGAGGCAGATCTAATTCTTAATTAACTAGACCACATTACAGGCAACAGTGGTGATTGAACATCCACAATTAAAAACTAACTAGGGTACACTATAATATTTAATTGTCATCCAACCTGTTGATTAGGTCATGTGCGCATGGTTTGCATATGAAATGGTTGGATAGGATTCTTGTAGCCCATGATGATTCATTGAAATAAAGCTTAAATGAGGTAGATGAGGGGCACGAAACAGCAGTCACACCAATTAAATTATCCCAGCCGTCCTGTACTAATGATGAATGTGACATGCTACAACTCAAATTTTCAAAAGAAGTCACAGCTTGCATCTGGATGCAAGGGCTCAGTTGTGAGCCGCTCAATGAGTGTGTGGACCCCTCCGTGATGTTGTTGTAAAATCCGCCTAATATCAGGCAGACACAAAAATTCAAGTAAGAAGTCCCACAAAAAAGTGGGATGGCGTGCCTGCCATTGAAACTGAGTAGTGACCCCTCAACTACCGACGTCTCCTATGGGTCCACCATGGTGGACATGTTTTACATATGCCATCCATCTATTTTTTCCAGCTCAATTTATAGTATGAGCCTAAAAATGAGGCTAATCTAATTCTTAATTAACTAGACCACATTACAGGAAACAGTGGTGATTGAACATCCACAATTAAAAACTCCCTAGGGTACACTATAATATTTAATTGTCATCCAACCTGTTGATTAGGTCATGTACGCATGGTTTGCGTACGAAATTGTTGGATAGGATTCTTGTGGCCCATGATGATTCATTGAAATAAAGCTTAAATGAGGTAGATGAGGTGCACGAAACAGCAGTCACGGCAATTAAATTATCCCAGCCGTCCTGTACTAATGATGAATGTGACATGGTACAACTCAAATTTTCAAAAGAAGTCACAGCTTGCATCTGGATGCAAGGGCTCAGTTGTGAGCTGCTCAATGAGTGTGTGGACCCCTTCGTGATGTCGTTGTAAAATCCGCCTAATATCAGGCAGACACAAAAATTCAAGTAAGCAGTGCCACAAAAAAGAGGGATGGCGTGCTTGCCATTGAAACTGAGTAGTGACCCCTCAACTACCGACGTCTCCTATGGGTCCACCATGGTGGACATGTTTTATCTATTGCATCCATCTATTTTTTCCAGCTAAATTTATAGTATGAGCCTAAAAATGAGGCAGATCTAATTCTTAATTAACTAGACCACATTACACGAAACAGTGGTGATTGAACTTCCACGATTAAAAACTACCTAGGGTACAGTATAATATTTAATTGTCATCCAACCTGTTGATTAGGTCATGTACGCATGGTTTGCATATGAAATGGTTGGATAGGATTCTTGTGGCCCATGATGATTCATTGAAATAAAGCTTAAATGAGGTAGATGAGGGGCACGAAACAGCAGTCACGCCAATTAAATTATCCCAGCCGTCCTGTACTAATGATGAATGTGACATGCTACAACTCAAATTTTCAAAAGAAGTCACAGCTTGCATCTGGATGCAAGGGCTCAGTTGTGAGCCGCTCAATGAGTGTGTGGACCCCTCCGTGATGTCGTTGTAAAATCCGCCTAATATCAGGCAGACACAAAAATTCAAGCAAGCAGTGCCACAAAAAAGATGGATGGCGTGCTTGCCAATGAAACTGAGTAGTGACCCCTCAACTACCGATGTCTCCTATGGGTCCACCATGGTGGACATGATTTATCTATGCCATCCATCTATTTTTTCCAAATAAATTTATAGTATGAGCCTAAAAATGAGGCAGATCTAATTCTTAATTAACTAGACCACATTACAGGAAACAGTGGTGATTGAACATCCACAATTAAAAACTCCCTAGGGTACACTATAATATTTAATTGTCATCCAACCTGTTGATTAGGTCATGTACGCATGGTTTGCATATGAAATGGTTGGATAGGATTCTTGTGGCCCATGATGATTCATTGAAATAAAGCTTAAATGAGGTAGATGAGGGGCACGAAACAGCAGTCACGCCAATTAAATTATCCCAGCCGTCCAGCACTAATGATGAATGTGACATGCTACAACTCAAATTTTCAAAAGAAGTCACAGCTTGCATCTGGATGCAAGGGCTCAGTTGTGAGCCGCTCAATGAGTGTGTGGACCCCTCCGTGATGTCGTTGTAAAATCCGCCTAATATCAGGCAGACACAAAAATTCAAGCAAGCAGTGCCACAAAAAAGAGGGATGGCGTGCTTGCCAATGAAACTGAGTAGTGACCCCTCAACTACCGACGTCTCCTATGGGTCCACCATGGTGGACATGATTTATCTATGCCATCCATCTATTTTTTCCAACTAAATTTATAGTATGAGCCTAAAAATGAGGCAGATCTAATTCTTAATTAACTAGACCACATTAGAGGAAAGAGTGGTGATTGAACTTCTACAATTAAAAACTCCCTAGGGTACACTATAATATTTAATTGTCATCCAACCTGTTGATTAGGTCATGTACGCATGGTTTGCATATGAAATGGTTGGATAGGATTCTTATGGCCCACGATGATTCATTGAAATAAAGCTTAAATGAGGTAGATGAGGGGCACGAAACACCAGACACGCCAATTAAATTATCCCAGCCGTCCTGTACTAATGATGAATGTGACATGCTACAACTCAAATTTTCAAAAGAAGTCACAGCTTGCATCTGGATGCAAGGGCTCAGTTGTGAGCCGCTCAATGAGTGTGTGGACCCCTTCGTGATGTCGTTGTAAAATCCGCCTAATATCAGGCAGACACAAAAATTCAAGTAAGCAGTGCCATAAAAAAGAGGGATGGCGTGCTTGCCATTGAAACTGAGTAGTGACCCCTCAACTACCGACGTCTCCTATGGGTCCAGCATGGTGGACATGTTTTATCTATGCTATCCATCTATTTTTCCCAGCTAAATTTATAGTATGAGCCTAAAAATGAGGCAGATCTAATTCTTAATTAACTAGACCACATTACAGGAAACAGTGGTGATTGAACATCCACAATTAAAAACTCCCTAGGGTACACTATAATATTTACTTGTCATCTAACCTGTTGATTAGGTCATCTACGCATGGTTTGCATATGAAATGGTTGGATAGGCTTCTTGTGGCCCATGATGATTCATTGAAATAAAGCTTAAATGAGGTAGATGAGGGGCACGAAACAGCAGTCACGCCAATTAAATTATCCCAGCCGTCCTGTACTAATGATGAATGTGACATGCTACAACTCAAATTTCCAAAAGAAGTCACAGCTTGCATCTGGATGCAAGGGCTCAGTTGTGAGCCGCTCAAGGAGTGTGTAGACCCCTCCGTGATGTCGTTGTAAAATCCGTCTAATATAAGGCAGACACAAAAATTCAAGTAAGCAGTGCCACAAAAAAGAGGGATGGCGTGCCTGCCATTGAAACAGAGTAGTGACCCCTCAACTACCGACGGCTCCTATGGGTCCGCCATGGTGGACATGTTTTATCTATGCCATCCATCTATTTTTTCCAGCTCAATTTATGGTATGGGCCTAAAAATGAGGCTGATCTAATTCTTAATTAACTAGACCACATTACAGGAAACGGTGGTGATTGAACATCCACAATTAAAAACTCCCTAGGGTACACTATAATATTTAATTGTCATCCAACCTGTTGATTAGGTCATGTACGCATGGTTTGCATATGAAATGGTTGGATAGGATTCTTGTGGCCCATGATGATTCATTGAAATAAAGCTTAAATGAGGTAGATGAGGGGCACGAAACATCAGTCACGCCAATTAAATTATCCCAGCCGTCCTGTACTAATGATGAATGTGACATCTACAACTCAAATTTTCAAAAGAAGTCACAGCTTGCATCTGCATGCAAGGCCTCAGTTGTGAGCCGCCCAATGAGTGTGTGGACCCCTCCGTGATGTCGTTGTAAAATCCGCCTAATATCAGGCAGAGACAAAAATTCAAGTAAGCAGTGCCACAAAAAAGTGGGATGGCGTGCTTGCCATTGAAACTGAGTAGTGACCCCTCAACTACCGACGTCTCCTATGGGTCCACCATGGTCGACATGTTTTATCTATGCCATCCATCTATTTTTTCCAGCTAAATTTATAGTATGAGCCTAAAAATGAGGCAGATCTAATTTTTAATTAACTAGACCACATTACAGGAAACAGTGGTGATTGAACTTCCACAATTAAAAACTCCCTAGGGTACACTATAATATTTAATTGTCATCCAACCTGTTGATTAGGTCATGTACGCATGGTTTGCATATGAAATGGTTGGATAGAATTCTTGTGGCCCATGATGATTCATTGAAATAAAGCTTAAATGAGGTAGATGAGGGGCACGAAACATCAGTCACGCCAATTAAATTATCCCAGCCGTCCTGCACTAATGATGAATGTGACATGCTACAACTCAAATTTTCGAAAGAAGTCACAGCTTTCATCTGGATGCAAGGGCTCAGTTGTGAGCCGCGCAATGAGTGTGTGGACCCTTCCGTGATGTCGTTGTAAAATCCACCTAATATCTGGCAGACACAAAAATTCAAGTAAGCAGTGCCACAGGAAAGAGGGATGGCGTGCTTGCCATTGAAACTGAGTAGTGACCCCTCAACTACCGACGTCTCCTATGGGTCCACCATGGTGGACATGATTTATCTATGCCATCCATCTATTTTTTCCAACTAAATTTATAGTATGAGCCTAAAAATGAGGCAGATCTAATTCTTAATTAACTAGACCACATTACAAGAAACAGTGGTGATTGAACATCCACAATTAAAAACTCCCTAGGGTACACAATAATATTTAATTGTCATCCAATCTGTTGATTAGGTATTGTGCGCATGGTTTGCATATGAAATGGTTGGATAGGATTCTTGTGGCCCATGATGATTCATTGAAATAAAGCTTAAATGAGGTAGATGAGGGGCACGAAACAACAGTCACGCCAATTAAATTATCCCAGCCGTCCTATACTAATGATGAATGTGACATGCTACAACTAAAATTTTCAAAAGAAGTCACAGCTTGCATCTGGATGCAAGGGCTCAGTTGTGAGCCGCTCAATGAGTGTGTGGACCCCTCCGTGATGTCGTTGTAAAATCCGCCTAATATCAGGCAGACACAAAAATTCAAGTAAGCAGTGCCACAAAAAAGTGGGATGGCGTTCTTGCCATTGAAACTGAGTAGTGACCCCTTAACTACCGACGTCTCCTATGGGTCCACCATGGTGGACATGTTTTATCTATGCCATCCATCTATTTTTTCCAGCTAAATTTATAGTATGAGCCTAAAAATGAGGCAGATCTAATTCTTAATTAACTAGACCACATTACAGGAAACAGTGGTGATTGAACTTCCATAATTAAAAACTCCCTAAGGTACACTATAATATTTAATTGTCATCCAACCTGTTGATTAGGTCATGTACGCATGGTTTGCATATGAAATGGGTGGATAGGATTCTTGTGGCCCATGATGATTCATTGAAATAAAGCTTAAATGAGGTAGATGAGGGGCACGAAACAGCAGTCACGCCAATTAAATTATCCCAGCCGTCCTGCACTAATGATGAATGTGACATGCTACAATTCAAATTTTCAAAAGAAGTCACAGCTTGCATCTGGATGCAAGGGCTCAGTTGTGAGCCGCTCAATGAGTGTGTGGACCCCTCTGTGATGTCGTTGTAAAATCCGCCTAATATCAGGCAGACACAAAAATTCAAGTAAGCAGTGCCACAAAAAAGAGGGATGGCGTGCTTGCCATTGAAACTGAGTAGTGACCCCTCAACTACCGACGTCTCCTATGGGTCCACCATGGTGGACATGTTTTATCTATGCCATCCATCTATTTTTTCCAGCTCAATTTATAGTATGAGCCTAAAAATGAGGCAGATCTAATTCTTAATTAACTAGACCACATTACAGGAAACAGTGGTGATTGAACATCCACAATTAAAAACTCCCTAGGGTACACTATAATATTTAATTGTCATCCAACCTGTTGATTAGGTCATGTACGCATGGTTTGCATATGAAATGGTTGGATAGGATTCTTGTGGCCCATGATGATTCATTGAAATAAAGCTTAAATGAGGTAGATGAGGGGCACGAAACAGCAGTCACGCCAATTAAATTATCCCAGCCGTCCTGTACTAATGATGAATGTGACATGCTACAACTCAAATTTTCAAAAGAAGTCACAGCTTGCATCTGGATGCAAGGGCTCAGTTGTGAGCCGCTCAATGAGTGTGTGGACCCCTCCGTGATGTCGTTGTAAAATCCGCCTAATATCAGGCAGACACAAAAATTCAAGTAAGCAGTGCCACAAAAAAGAGGGATGGCGTGCTTGCCATTGAAACTGAGTAGTGACCCCTCAACTACCGATGTCTCCTATGGGTCCACCATGGTCGACATGTTTTATCTATGCCATCCATCTATTTTTTTCAGCTAAATTTATAGTATGAGCCTAAAAACGAGGCAGATCTAATTCTTAATTAACTAGACCACATTACAGGAAACAGTGGTGATTGAACTTCCACAATTAAAAACTCCCTAGGGTACACTATAATATTTAATTGTCATCCAACCTGTTGATTAGGTCATGTACGCATGGTTTGCATATGAAATGGTTGGATAGGATTCTTGTGGCCCA
Organism: Magnolia sinica; assembly: GCF_029962835.1. Taxonomy (NCBI): domain Eukaryota; kingdom Viridiplantae; phylum Streptophyta; class Magnoliopsida; order Magnoliales; family Magnoliaceae; genus Magnolia; species Magnolia sinica. The sequence goes on along the minus strand of NC_080578.1, from coordinate 17,829,811 downwards.
TGATGATTCATTGAAATAAAGCTTAAATGAGGTAGATGAGGGGCACGAAACAGCAGTCACGCCAATTAAATTATCCCAGCCGTCCTGTACTAATGATGAATGTGACATGCTACAACTCAAATTTTCAAAAGAAGTCACAGCTTGCATCTGGATGCAAGGGCTCAGTTGTGAGCCGCTCAATGAGTGTGTGGACCCCTCTGTGATGTCGTTGTAAAATCCGCCTAATATCAGGCAGACACAAAAATTCAAGTAAGCAGTGCCATAAAAAAGTGGGATGGCGTGCCTGCCATTGAAACTGAGTAGTGACCCCTCAACTACCGACGTCTCCTATGGGTCCACCATGGTGGACATGTTTTATCTATGCCTTCCATCTATTTTTTCCAGTTAAATTTATAGTATGAGCCTAAAAATGAGGCAGATCTAATTCTTAATTAACTAGACCACATTACAGGAAACCGTGGTGATTGAATATCCACAATTAAAAACTCCCTAGGGTACACTATAATATTTAATTGTCTTCCAACCTGTTGATTAGGTCATGTACGCATGGTTTGCATATGAAATGGTTGGATAGGATTCTTGTGGCCCATGCTGATTCATTGAAATAAAGCTTAAATGAGGTAGATGAGGGGCACGAAACAGCAGTCACGCCAAGTAAATTATCCCAGCCGTCCTGTACTAATGATGAATGTGACATGCTACAACTCAAATTTTCAAAAGAAGTCACAGCTTGCATCTGGATGCAAGGGCTCAGTTGTGAGCCGCTCAATGAGTGTGTCAACCCCTCTGTGATGTCGTTGTAAAATCCGCATAATATCAGGCAGACACAAAAATTCAAGTAAGCAGTGCCACAAAAAAGTGGGATGGCGTGCCTGCCATTGAAACAGAGTAGTGACCCCTCAACTACCGACGTCTCCTATGGGTCCACCACGGTGGACATGTTTTATCTATGCCATCCATCTATTTTTTCCAGCTCAATTTATAGTTTGAGCCTAAAAATGAGGTTGATCTAATTCCTAATTAACTAGACCACATTACAGGAAACAGTGGTGATTGAACATCCACAATTAAAAACTCCCTAGGGTACACTATAATATTTAATTGTCATCCAACCTGTTGATTAGGTCATGTACGCATGGTTTGCATATGAAATGGTTGGATAGGATTCTTGTGGCCCATGATGATTCATTGAAATAAAGCTTAAATGAGGTAGATGAGGGGCACGAAACAGCAGTCACGCCAATTAAATTACCCCAGCCGTCCTGTACTAATGATGAATGTGACATGCTACAACTCAAATTTTCAAAAGAAGTCACAGCTTGCATCTGGATGCAAGGGCTCAGTTGTGAGCCGCTCAATGAGTGTGTGGACCCCTCCGTGATGTCGTTGTAAAATCCGCCTAATATCAGGCAGACACAAAAATTCAAGTAAGCAGTGCCATAAAAAAGAGGGATTGCGTGCTTGACATTGAAACTGAGTAGTGACCCCTCAACTACCGACGTCTCCTATGGGTCCACAATGGTGGACAGGTTTTATCTATGCCATCCATCTATTTTTCCCAGCTAAATTTATAGTATGAGCCTAAAAATGAGGCAGATCTAATTCTTAATTAACTAGACCACATTACAGGAAACAGTGGTGATTGAACATCCACAATTAAAAACTCCCTAGGGTACACTATAATATTTAATTGTCATCCAACCTGTTGATTAGGTCATGTACGCATGGTTTGCATATGAAATGGTTGGATAGGATTCTTGTGGCCCATGATGATTCATTGAAATAAAGCTTAAATGAGGTAGATGAGGGGCACGAAACAGCAGTCACGCCAATTAAATTATCCCAGCCGTCCTGTACTAATGATGAATGTGACATGCTACAACTCAAATTTTCAAAAGAAGTCACAGCTTGCATCTGGATGCAAGGGCTCAGTTGTGAGCCGCTCAATGAGTGTGTGGACCCCTCCGTGATGTCGTTGTAAAATCCGCCTAATATCAGGCAGACACAAAAATTCAAGTAAGCAGTGCCACAAAAAAGTGGGATGGCGTGCCTGCCATTGAAACTGAGTAGTGACCCCTCAACTACCGACGTCTCCTATGGGTCCACCATGGTGGACATGTTTTATCTATGCCATCCATCTATTTTTTCCAGCTCAATTTATAGTATGAGCCTAAAAATGAGGCAGATCTAATTCTTAATTAACTAGACCACATTACAGGAAACAGTGGTGATTGAACATCCACAATTAAAAACTCCCTAGGGTACACTATAATATTTAATTGTCATCCAACCTGTTGATTAGGTCACACAGATCTGGATGAAGAGAAAACACAAATATCATCTTGACCCAAAATTTTTGTGGACCTTAGTAAGTTTTTTATGGTGGCTGTTCAATCACCATTGTTTACTGTGGTGTGGTCCACCTAAGATTTGGATCTGGCTGATTTTTGAACTAACCGCCCAAAATGAGCTGGAAAATTTTATGAATAGGACGGGTAAAACACATACATCATTGTGGGGCCATAGCACCCATCAGTACCGACCTCAGTGCTGGAGGGTCACTACGGAATCCAAGTCTCATTGAAATCTTTTTGGGGCCATTGAAGTCTTTGATCAGGATAATGTTTGTTTTTACCCCTTATGAATGGTCAGGATGACATATAATCATCATTGCAGGTTGCAGGATGGCTTTAGTGGTGAGCATCCTCCTTTCCACTGTTTCCTTTGGTGTGGCCCATTTGAGTCTCTTTTCTGCCTAATTTTTTTTAGTTCAGGCCCTAAACAATCTAGCACAAGTGATGGAGAGCGTAGATGTCATATAAACATTATGTTGGTCCCACCTAGCTTTCATGTCGGGGAAAATGTGTATAAGATTGACACCTTGATCAGATTCCTGCCTTGTAGCCTCGTATGTATGGAAATATAAAATTAGATCGGCCGGTCCAACCTCAGGTAATACACACCATAGAGTAGAGTTGGGACGAGGACGGCAGCCATTGGTTGTGTTGGACCATCTCCCTCTCTTTCTCCTTGCTGAAATAAAAAGCTTATTCAATTAGGTTTGTGTTACATGCTCTCTGCTATGGTCTATAAAAAGGAGTATAGATAAAAAGAGATTCCATTATTTTGTAGGATATTTATTAATGTGAGAGAATAGTAGAAGAGAGATAAGCCCTGTATTTTATACATATATTTTCTGTCATTACGATGATTAGCTTGATGTTTACTTATATGCCAAGGGCCAACCTTATCACAATTTGGATGGTCTACATGTATGATACATTGGCCTATAAAAAGGTGTGTCATGTCACACTCGCCAAATTTGGATCTGTCGGTCCACATTGTGGGGGTCCATTGTCAATCTGTTACCACCCGAGACCAGACAATCTTGGAACTGTAAAATCTAATGGTTTATGAAAATGAATATCAACTGTCCAAATTCAACAAAATGGTTTTTGTTGATTTTCTAATGAAGTTTCATATCTAAGTGGGTCCAACAACAGTTCGAACGGCCAAGAATGACGCATGTGCATATTAACACATGCACTATAGTTATACGTATGCGTGGATGACCATACTCTCTAGAAGTACTAAAGTAGTTAGTATCAATGAAGGAAAGGAATAAAGTAGTTATTATCAATGAAGCTACCTATTGAAGAAAAAATATATCTTATTCTTACTTAACTTTCAAAATTAGTGTTGTGGAGACTCCGCCTCAGCTGTAGAATATACGAAACCTAGTGTGATGTGTGCATGCGATCAGCTCCATCCATCGTCTACACACTCACTTATATTTTCATTCGAGCTCAAAAATCAGGCCGATCTAACACTCAAGTGAAGTCTTGGGTTCGATATCCATAGGTGGTGAAATCCTACTATGGCGTGCGTGGGTGTGTGTGTGTCGGGGTCATGTGTAAAAAAAATAAAAAAGAAAAAAAAGTGAGGGAACCCATGTAAACCAGTGCCTAAAACCTCTAGAATGACTAGGCGTGGCCCACCAGAGTTTTGAGAATGGGCTAATTTCTGGGATATCAATTCATCTTGGTAGGGTGGATCTTATAAAATGGATTGGATCGCATACAGAAAACATGTAAGCCCCACACACAATTTGAAAAGTTTTAATGGTGAGCATCCATATCCCAACTGTTCCTTGATCTGTGACCCACCTCCTTTGGATGAACCTGATTTTGGTATGCATTATGTACTTGAAGGGTGCAGCTTATAAACAGAATGGATGCGAGCCCTCCATCACGTGTGGGGCACACACCGAATTGTAGAATAGCTTATAACATGACAGATGTAGGGGACTGGGCCTCAATTAACGGAAAACCCACTCTTACTAAATTTTATACATGAGGAAGACAGAATCTTTGTGAGTTCCTTATACGTGAATATGAGCTGCCTTATAACAGCAGGAGGGGGTGGAATATGTGCTAGAGATACATGCACACAGCACACTTAGGGAGAGTGACGCAAGGATGGTCGTGACAAGGTCACACCGAATCTGCAGAGCTTATATGGGCTCCTCACAGAGCATCCTCGAATCTAGAGAGATAAAAAATAGAAATAAATTCTAATAAAATTCAAAATAAACTAGATGATAATAAAAAATGAGTTTACAATCCCTCAAATATTTATATGAAGTTTCAAATCAAACTCCAACTCAAACTCTCTAAAATTGGGAATTACTATAAATAGTAAACTTACTATTTATACATGGGTCATGATTTCGACTAGAATTCATGGTTTTTGGTCAAAAATAGTAAGTGTCCAATTTGGCTTAATCATGTTATTCTCCTAATTTTTCTAAGCACTTTTCATATTGGACACAACTCCTAAAACTTAATGGATCAAAAGTTACAATTAACTAAAACTTACTATAAATAGTGAAAATGGAAATCAAAGGGATTGTTTTTTTTTTTAAACCATCGATCTGATGGGATCTCACAAATTCAGTGTGGGCAACCCAACATAAAGGGGTTGGTTGGCTAAAGTAGCTTCTCCTACCCCAAAATCATATACAGTACGTCAAATAACTTATTCTAGTTTGTGAGAAATGCCAGTTTTAAGGTTCTGATAGTCCGGATCACTTCCACCTCCAATCAAGCCTTTTATTGTCCATCTTGGCCATGATATTATCTGTGACCTGCTCTACATCAGGGAGTTTGGATCTAATTTACTTTAGATAAGCTACTTATGCCATACCTAGCTTATCTTGGTAGATAAGTATGTTTGGTAAATAATATATTTATTATCTAAAAAGTAGAAAAGTATGTTTGGTTTCAACATCATAAGTAATTTTTCTAAAGTCCGTTTGGTTCCCATCAAAATCATCGTCCATCATGTGGGGCCAACCTTTGATGTGAATCATTCATTGTATGGGCCACACCTTTGATGTAGCCATCCATCACTAGGGCCCACCTTGGTTGTGGGCCATTCATCATTAGGGGCTGACTTTTAATGTGCACAGTTCGTTAGGTAGGGCCCAACTTTGATGTTAGTCATTCATTACGTGGGGCTTACCATCAATGTTATTGTCCATCATATGGGCCCATTTCAATATCCACCGCCCATCATGTGGGGTCCACCTTTGATGTGGACAGTCCATCAGGTGGGGCCACCTCCGAAGTGACCCGTACATCATGCAGGACCTACCTTGGACACCACTCATCATTAGGTTGACCTTTGATGTGGATAGTTCATCATGTGGGGCCCACCTTGATATGGATCATCCATCATGTGGGACCCACCATTATTAATTGTCCATGATGTGGAGCCCATCTTTGATGTGGGTTGCCCATCATGCGGGGCTCACCTTGGATGTGGGCCATCATCATTAGAGGCGTATATTTAACGTGGATCATCCATCATGTGGGGCCACCCGATATGGGTCATCGTCATATGGGGCCCACTAGATCATCTACCCATTTATTGGATGATTTTCCAATCTCGTGGAACTAGAAGAGGTTCATGGCTACAGAGAGCATATTCCTTTAAATAATTTTTTAAGTTGTTGTGACAATAATGAAAATAAAAGATATAAGTTACATTTGAAAGTTGAAAAGCAATAAAAAAACAGTAACTTATAAAAATAAATTACTTTTTTAACAGACTATTTATTTAAATTTCATAACCAAATTAGCTTATTTAAGAAAAATAATTTATTAACTTATGTAAGTTAAAAAGGCTACTTATTTGGTAGTATCCAAATAGGCCCTTATGGTCGTTTGGCACCATGGATTTGGGGGGGATTTGAGGGGGTTTTAAATCTCTTGGTTGTTTGGCACCATAAAGCAACGGGCAAGTTTAGATTACCTTTCTAAGAGTTGCATGTACAACATGTGTGTCACTAGACTATTAATTTATTGGACACATGGCTCACTAATGATATCCCAAAATAATCAGATTATCAATTGCATCAATATAATTACTTTAATAAGATGATCAATGCCTTCCAAACATTGCCCATGTAAATCAATGGTTAAAAATCGTTGGTTAGCCACTTAGATGTGATCTTGTGCATGTGACCCATTTGGGACTTAGAATTTCATCATTTTCGGGCCAAGTATATATTCCAGCAGGCTTATTACAACTATCGTGTCAAACAATAGATACGTTCACTAATTAGAGATATTAAAGTTGATTTAGTAATTAAATTCAAACCCCTGTAAATATACTATGCATAGCTACTTTTGGATTAAAGTTGATTTTAAATTTAGGCTGCCAAACACAATAAGAGGATTTCTAATCCAGGGGGTTCCAAATCCAAAGGGTTTCAAATCTAGGGGGTTCTAAAATCCATGGATTTTATAGTTCTCTGAGGTTCTTTAAGGGCTGATTGGCACCATGGATTTGGGGGGATTTAAGGGGATTTCAAATCCAGGGGTTTCAAATCCCCTCAAAGAGGGAATTTCAAATCCATTCTGAAAGCTTGGATTACATCTAAAATCCTTCCAAGAGTTGAGTTGCATGTGTAACATGTGTGTCGCTAGGCTATTACTCTATTGGGCACAAGGCCCACTAACGATATCCCAAAACTATTAGATTATCAATTGCATCACTATAATTGCTTTAATATGATGATTAGCGCCGTCCAAACATTTTTCATGTAAATCAATACTTAAAAAATTGTTGGTTACTCATTCAAACATGATATTGTGCTTGTGGCCCATCTGAGACTTGAAATTTCATCATTTTCGGGCAAAGCATATATTTTAGTGGGCTTATTACAACCCTTGTGTCAAACATTACATGCATTCACTAATTGAAGATATTAAAGTTGATTTAATAATTAAATTCAAACCTCTGTAAATATTGTTGGGGGACTGCGGAAGATCACATAGGTGAATTAAAATAAGCAATCCAATTACACCAAGAAAACACAAAGATAACACAACGATTTTAATGTGAAAAAATCCTTGCGAGAAAAAACTACAGCACAAAGCGACAGATGGAACTATGAAAGCAGAAATTAAGAAGAGAAAGAGATTACCCGATTCGAACAATCTTGAATCTCACCCTTGCTACACCCTTCGAAATCCTTGGACGAATTAAAAACCTTAGAAATGCCTCCCAATCCCGTTTACACCCATATTTATAAGCTATGGAAGAATCACAAACAAAATTGGACATCGAAACTAATCCTCCGATGGCATCGAAGCCACATCAATGACATTAAAATAATATATCAACTGTCCAGAGACAAAACATGATTTTTCAAAAATTCTCGATTGCATCAAGACATGTTCGATGGCATCGAAAGTGCCATCAAACAAACTCTGATGGCATCGAAAGAATGCCATGATAGTCCAGTGACCAACTGGAGAAAAACAAGAAAATCTTAATGGAATCAAGCACTGTTCGATGCCATCGAAGGTGACATCGAACAGTTTGTCGATGACATCAACGGACTCTGTATCTAACTAGATTTAAGATATCAAATACAACAATCATGACAGACCCATCCATATTTAATTTGATCTAGCCTTAGGAGGGTCTGACCCATTTTAACAGCGAAAAGGACTTTGTTCTAGGGAGTCTAGGGGCGATTTGCAGGACCTGGCACATGCATGGCCCAATCAATACGGGTCGGGCTTGGCCTCAAGTCATTTTAGCCTGATCAACACAACCCAGGCTTGATGTGACTTATAAATCTGCAAATATGTCCTTCTAATCCTCGGATAGGCAACCATTTATCTTGAATGTGGAACATTGGTTTCATTCTTCTAAAATGTTTATTTCTTCGTGCCTGCGTGGTCCACTCGATAAGTGGATTGATTAGGAAAATTAAAGGGGAAATAGTCTTAATCAAATTTTGGGTTGGGTTCGATCAGGTCGAGCCTTGCCAAACAATTTTTTAAAGTTGGGCTTTGGCTGGGCTGGGTCAGATCGAGCGGGCCGGCCTGGGCCCAACCAATTTTTTTCAAGTCAGGTTTGGGCCTAAAGTGTCAGTAACTTGGTCCAGCCCAAACCTGACCCATTGTCACCACCAAATGTATACCAGGCATAGTGTCTAATAGTGTATATCAAGCATCATTCATGGCCAAAGTATAAATAGCTCCCAATATTCTCTGTTACCTGATTCTTATGAGTGTAAAAGACATATGGGACTGTAACTGGCATCATGGTGGGGCCCATAGAGTTTCGACAATGAAATAAGGTTGAGTTTTGGTGGAGAGCTACCACAAAAAATCTATATAAAAAAGAAGAAGATATTTTTGCATAAAATGAAACAGTAAACTGTGTTTATTACTGAACCTTTTACATACCTTCTGCTTAACATTGATAAAATCTAGACTACCATGAAATTCGACGTTTTACCCATACATATAATCTACTAAAGCGGCCCATTTAGTATCCAGAAGATGGAAGACTCTGGCCATCCTACTATCTCTGCATGAGGGCCATCATGCGTGATAGGCTCGAACGTAAAGGCCTTGGTCGATGTGGAGAGTTAGCATGGTTCTGTATTTGACAACCTTCTTCTCGTCATTGAGCTTGAACCTGAAGAAACGGAGCAGGACTGCTGCGAAGATCTTCATCTGTCTATACGCGAATTCCTTCCCCAAACAAATGCGGGGTCCTGCCTGTTTATCAGTCAAAGAAGATGTGGGTTGTGTTACATGATGGTCAATGCAAAAGAAATGATGTGTCGTTTCAGCCACCTGAGGACTTGGGCTCTGATGATGGTTAGAAACAAAATATTGGTTGGGAAGAACGGCTACTGTCGTGGGTTTGCTACTCATAAATATAGTATCGATCGATTCACCTGGTTTGCATCCAACCTATTGATTAGATCACAAAGACAACTGAAGGGAAAATACAAATATCAGCTTGATCCAAAACTTACGTTGGCCCAAAGAATATTTTAATTGTGGGCTTTCCAGTAATCTTTCTTGTGACATGGTCCACTTGATATTTGAATTTGACTCATTTTTTGCATCATGCCATACATTCAGCTGGCAAGATAGATGGACGGCTTGGATTAAACACATACATTATTGTTGGGCCGACTAGCACCTACCACCTGTTAGGCAGATGATATTGGTCACAGAATGTGGATCACAGCCTACGACAACGTCCCAACCAATATAGGGTCAACTGAAGGTGGGCCCAGCTTGACATGTATGTAAAATCCACTCTAACCATAATGGGTCAAGATGATAATTTAGGGATATTGATTCAATGTCAGCCACATCTATAACTCTAGGAAGCCACATGAGTGAAAATCGTGCAGGGAAACCCACTATCAAAATCATTTCACTTGGTGTGATCCACATACGTGAGGTATGGGTCTAATGTTTGGTCTCCATGCTTTAACCTCTACAAGGCAATTAATCGATGAAATTGATTTCACATAAACATTATTGTGGGCCCCGTAAAAATTCAAAGGTAGGCTTCTCCTCAGCTACTGTTTTCTGTTTTGTGGCCCAGTAAATCATAAATCAGACATATTTTTTACACCCTACGGTTCAATTGATATCACAGACTGAATCGTCAGAGTGGATCACAGGAACACATCATGACAAGGCTCACTTATTGCACACTTGTTTAAGTTGGCATGACCCATGGTAATTTAGTGCGCAGAAGGTTTCCTGCGGTATAGTGCGCAGGAGACCCCCCACACACACACACACACTATATATATATATATATATATATATATATATATAGACACACACACTATTCAGATTTTGCACTCACACCATGGGAGATGAGTTCAGAAAAAGTTCTCACGAATCCTCATAAACTTGTAGTGTTTCTCTCCCGTGTGTATAATCAATCGGTTAGGAATTAGGATTATCTAATTCTTATGGTTATTGGGCTGTTCCCCATCTTCATTTGGGGGATTGGATGCGCCAACCATCGTCCATTGCTAGTTGTGGACATGGCCCACCCCTGCAAGGTGATGCAATAGTCCTTAACTCCCAAAAAAGCGTGCCGTGTGTATACTAGCGATAGTTCAAAAACTCAAAAACTCAACTCAATGTCCAGTCAGATCGGGTTGACTTGAAGACTGGATAATCTTTACATGACTCAATATTTTATAGTTACAGTAAAATATTTATAGTGGTAAAAATCTGTAGATATATAAAATAAAATAAAAGAAACAAAGACAAATTCACATTCACTTCACTGATTAAGGGTGTTGGTTCTCATACAAGCATCAACTATTTCAGAAACTCAGCTGACTCACACCTAAGAGTGAGTTTCTCATCGACTCGCCGAGTCAAATTGACTCGGACGAGTTCCAAATTCGAGTCGAGTCAGTGAGTTTTAGAACCATGATGGTAGAAACGTGCAACGTGCCTCTCTCGTTAAACTCGTGAACCTTGCTAATAGACCTCTTAAACTAAACACAGTGACAAAAGAGGCCTAAAAGAATTTAGGAACATGAGTTCATGTGCTACTAACCTGGAAAGCTGTGAATTTGAAAGAGCTTTCGGGCTGGAAAATACCATCATCGTCGATCCATCTTTCTGGCCGGAAAACCTCTGCATCCTCACTCCATATGAACTTCATCCTGCCCATGGCATAAGGCACGTATGCAACCAAGTCTCCCCTTTTAATGTCGAATCCGTCCGGTAAGGTGTCATCTGATAGACAGAACTTCCCATCCTACAAAGGGAATGTTACAAAATCGATATCATCAACTATTCATTGGCGTGGCTACTCGTGAATCCTCACACATGCCAATGTGAGACGCATGTGCTTGATCTGGGTTGTCCATCAGGTGTGTGTTACTGCGCATGTGTCTTGGCTTGAAAATCATGCTAATCCTCAAGGATGGACGTGACGAGGTTGAGCATCATATTCCTCAGGGAATGATTGCTCCGAATCCATGGAGCTTATCGGGACTCCTTATGGAGATTCCTCGAATATACGAGGGAAAAAAATAGAAAATAATTTCTAATAATTTCAAAATAAATTGATTGATAATAAAAACAAGAATTAGTGATATCAAATCTAGGAAGAAGCTTCGGAATCAAACTACAACTGAAACTCTTTAAAATGATGACTTACTATAAATAGTAAACTTACTATCTATGGATGGTCATGATTTCTACTAGACTTTATGGGTTTTTTGCCAAAAATAGTAAGTGTGCAATTTGGCCTTATTCCCCTAATTTTTCTAAGCACTTTTCATGTTGGGCACGATTCCTAAAACTCAATGGATCAAAAGTTATGATCGAGGTAAAACTTACTATGAATAGTAAAAAATGGAAATAAAATTGATTTGACTGTTGATATGATGGAATCTTGCAAATTCGGTATGGGCAACATGTTGTAGTGGGCTTGGTTGGCTAAAGTAGCTTCTCCTACCCCAAAATCATATGTGGTACGTCGAATAACTCATGCCAGTTTGTGAGATATGCATGTTTTAAGGTTTTGACTGTCCGGATCACTTTCGCCTCCGATTGGGCTTCCTCTGGTCCAGCATAGTTGCCATTGAAATGAAATTCTCCAATTTCAAAAAAAAAAAAAAAAAAACCATCCGTGACCCACTCTACATCAATCATGGTTTACAAACCCAGTGGGTAAACATGAGAGCCGCCCGGGTGGACTCAGCCAGTCATAGGCTGGTTGGAGAAACCGGATAGCCCTCGACTTGAACCTGGTTTTCTGGGTTAACTCAGGACTCAGTTGAATCAGCCCAATTTCGACAAGTCATCCATATTGAATGTGGTGATTAAATCAGCCTGATTTTGGTCACAACATATACAAGGCGGGACCTGCCTGATGAATGTCCAAGATCTAGCATGTTATGAAAAGCTATGGAATACATCTTAGCAGATTATAGTGAAAGCTACCACTGGAACTGGAGGATAGAGTCTGAGAGTCTCAGTTAGAGCGGCATGGAGATAGTGCATTTTGCCGAGTGCTTCTTCTGTGACCCTTGTGGTGAATTCATCAATGGATACTGTATCTTTTGCCTGTGTTGCTTCTTCCACTTCCCAAGCGATCTTTTCCTGTATGGCAGGGTACTTACAAAGCATGTAAAAGAACCATGAGAGGGTGAGAGCCGTTGTGTCTTTGCCCGCGATTATGAAATTCAGGATTATGTCTCTCAAGTAGCGATCGGTTATGTTTTCAGGGTCCTCATGACTCAGTACTAGAAACCTTGACAAGATGTCTTCCTTCTTCATCTGCCATTTCAAGTGTTCAAAAGAGAATTGAATTATCATAATTCAGAAATGCATAGTGATTTGCATAAATCGAAAGGCGTTTCATAGAAGATGTGCCAATGATGCAAGTATATGTGAAAATGTGGAAGAATATCTTACACCGAGGCATATTTGCTGCTCTTGGGATTTGAACAGAGAATTTCTGCTCTGATATTATGTAAAATCACCACTTTCTCTAAAAGCTGGAGTCGTTAGAGGATGGTGTATCAATGTATATCAAGGGAACTTTAACAAATTTCAAAACAACCAGAGAAAATGGATTTCACTAAGAACCCAATTCCAAGTATTTCCAAGTATCCAAACACAAATTTCCATGTAATTATCGCTATTTCACAGACACCCTAGAAAACTCTTATGAATTTAGCAATTTAACTTACGGAATCTTGTCCTCCAGAAAGTTGCTTCTTCTTACTATTAATCAGCTTATAAACAAATTCGTCGATCACTTTCCTTTTCTTATTAAGCACTGCTTCTGATCCAATATTGAAGCGCTTCTTGAGCTTCCAGAATGGATCAACGTATCGCCTAAATATCAGCTCACTCGAATCATCAAATGCCTCAGCAAATCGACTCGCTTCTTCGCTAGAGCCACATAGACTATTCAATTCAGTGCCAAACCCAACCTCGAATATTGAATCCAGCGTCGATTTCATGAACAAATCCTGCCAGTGGATAGAAATCATGATTGTAGCTGATCCTGTAAGTAGAACTGATACTTGTAATTTTGATACTCACTTGGATATCCATTGTTTGATTGGAGGTTGCGGCATCGAAAACAACATGAGCATGCTTCGCAGCATTGCTTCGAAAGACAAGGCTACTGAAATCCCTCAAGACTTTGGTGGAGAATTCATAGCTGGCTATCTTCCTTTGATGGCGCCATTTTTCGCCATCAACTGCGAAAATCCCATCGCCTAAGAGGCCACTCAGTATATCATAGTGATGTGTTCCCTGATGCAAGAATGAGCTAGTCTCTTAGAAACTCAGTGAGTCAACTCAGAGTTACGGTTGAGTTGGTTGGGTGCAGAATAACTCTCCCTTATCGCACCGATAAGGGAGTGGATTTGGTGGGTGGGACCCCCGACTGTGGGGCTCATAGTGATGTATGTATCTTAAATCCACACCGTCCAACCATTTTCAAAGCTCATTTTAGTGCATGACCTCAAAAATGAAGCATGACCAAGTCTTAGGTGGACCACACCACAGGAAATAGTCATGATTGAATCTCCACCATTAAAAACTTTCTGGATTCCACTAGAATGTTTATTTGCCATCCAACCTGTTGATAAGGTCACAAAGACCTATAGGAAGAGACTACACAAATATCATCTTGATCCAAAGCTTTTATGGCCCAGGAAAAGTTTTTAATGGCCAATTGCTACTATACTGTCTCTTGTACTATGGTATATGTGACATTTGGATCTGCTTCACTTTCTGGATCATGCACTAAAATGAGTTTTCAATAAAGATGGACGGTGTGGATGTAGTCTTATACATCAAGATGGGCCTCACGGTCGGGTCCCACGCATCACGGTGGATCAGGAATCCACCGAAGCCGCGCCCCACAGATAATAAGGTCAAGATCAAAACTGAAAACCCATCTAAACCAACATGGAAGTGCCCAGATGGATCCAAAATCAGAAGCGAAGATCTGACTCACAATCAGTATTCAAACCCCTGAGTCCGACTCGTCCGAGTCAATGAGAACTACTGTCATCAATTTCATTACAGTAATTAGAAGTTTGCCTGAAGGAAAAATTAAAGTCCAACACATCTAATCATAATATAAATACATATATCCCTATTATTTCTCTAATTTAAGTTATCCCTACTAATTTTGTAATACTTTCTTAGAGAGAGAGAGAGGCATGCTCACCTGTGCACCTTTGGGCACATGTCATTGTCCTTTGATCCGAACGGTCCATGGGATGCCGCATCACATGGACCGTTCAGATTAGAGTCCCATGACACGTGTATAAAGGTGCGCACGTGCACAGTTGCGCATGTGAGCATGCCTCATACGTGTACACACACTTAATTATTATAGAGATTACAGTCGATATCTTGTTATAAAAGGCTTGTAATAAGCTTCCTCACTAATCTAAGGGTCCATTTGGCATCTCTTATCTAATCTAGTTAAGAGCTTTTTAAACAAGAGTTATTCTAATAAGACTTTTTGTAGTAGCTCTTATTGCACAATAAGCTTGCTTGTTAAAATCTTTTTTTTTTTCAAATCCCAAAAGAGCTTTTATTTAAAATAATTACATTTGGGAAAACATTCAAATAAGAACTGTTTTCAAGTGTAGGTGTTGTCATTCATGCCTCTCACCTTGGATGTTGGCCGGCTATCATGTTAGACATTGGATGTGTATTACCCAACATGCGGAGCCAACCTTTGACGTAAAACATCCACATGGATCAAACATTCGAAGTGGACCCATCCATCATAAGGGGCCCGCCTTGGATGTGAACCGTTCATCATTAGGGGACAACTTATGGTGTGGATCATCCATTGTGGGGCCTGCCTTGATGTAGGTCATCCATCATGTGAGGCCCACCATCAATATTAATTGTCCTTTATGTGGGGTCACACTGACTTGAGTCATCCATCAAATGGGGCCACACTTAATGTGGGCCATCCATCAGATGGAGCCCACTTGATGTGGGTCGTCCATCATGTAGAGTAACACTTTGATGTGGGCCATCCATCATGTGGGCCCACCTTTAATGTGGGCCATCCATCATGTGGGGCATACCTTCCATGTGGATCATCCATTGTGGTGAACCCCCTCGGATATAGGTTGTCTATTATGCCAGACGTTAAATATGAACCATCCATCGGGTGGGACCCGCTTGAAGTGGATTATCCATCACATTGGCCATACTTTGATGTGGATTATCTGTCACATGAGTCCCACTCTGTCCATTATGTGACCCACCTCAATGTGAATTATTTATCATGTGGGCCCCACCTTCAATATGGGTTGCCTTTGATGTCAACCATCCATCATGTGGGCCACACTTTGATGTGGGTCATCTATCATGTGGGGCCCACCTTTGATGTGAGCCATGCATTATGTTGGCCCACCTTGATATCGACCATTCATCATGTCGGGCCCCACCTTTGATATGAGTCATTCATCATTTGGGCCCACCTTTGATGGCAACTTTCCATCATGTAAGCCCACCTTCAATGCCCACCATTCATCATGTGGGTCCAACCTTTGATGTGAACTGTCCACTAGGTGGGGCCCCACCTTCAATATGGGCCATTCATCATGTGGGCCCTCCTTTGATGTCAACTTTCCATCATGTGGGTCCACCTTCAATGTCTACCATCCATCATTGGGGTCTTACCTTTAATGTGGACCGTCCATCATGTGGGGTCCGCTTGATGTGGATTGTCTATCATGCGAAGCCATGCTTTTATGTGGGCTATCCATCATATGGGGCTTGCCTTTGATGTTAGTTGCCCATTATGTATGCCCACTTTGATATTGATCATTCATATTAAATGAAGGGTTTTTTTTTGTCAGCTTGTTAGTACACCCCACTGTCAATTGATACTTCACTGTTAGCCACTCCCACTACGGATCGATACCAAGATGCAGAAAAAAAAATGAAGGCTAACATATACAGATCAAAAAAAAAATTCATATACAACTTAGTTTCTATAATGAGAAGGGAGGCCAAGTCTATAAATAAGATAGACTTTAGCCATATCTATCCGAGTGAGAAAAATATAACACTATCCATATCTAAGCACACACTTAGATGAGAATTAGGGACAAGGTCAACCATGGGTGTCTACTATGCAAGGATGCGTTAAACCATAATAGCAACTGTTCATATCAAGTCCAACCACTTATAAGTGTGTTACAGATCATTGGATCAGCATGACTCATAGTACATAGCCAATCTAATTTCTAGCCAGTGATTTTTTAGTTGATATCATTGTACATGTAAGAGTTTCACAATCCTAACTTATAGAATTATGACCGTTGATTAGATTCTAGAAAAATTAACACTTAGAGCAGAAAAAGTCAGGCACTTTCTTTCACGTTGGCCACAACATACACAACAAATGGACAAACAAAACAAAACATTTCTAGTCACCAACTTGTTTCGTGCATCATGTAACATTGTGTGGGCCACAACATCCGGAACAACCCTACTTAGGGACAGCTTATTTTTTCTAGCCATTAGTTTGTTTTGTACACTAGGCTACAAAATCTACTCTGTGTGACAAACCTTATGAAGTGGGGGTGGCTAACACTGAAGTGTGAACTTACAGTGGGTGAACTAACAAGCTAACAAAAAAAATAAAAACCTTGTGAAAAGTTAAAATCTGGCACAGGCGTGTTGTTTTGGCAAGAAGAATACTGTTAAAATCTGACTCACCTACTCCACAGGGAAAAATTAAAATCAAGAGAACCTTCAACTCTTTAAGTGACGACTCTCATCTAATGAATTTTATTCATGATGGCTCCTCTAACTCCAGACTCAAAACCCATATTTTTAAAATTCAGAAATTCTACTTAAACTCGACCAGGTCAGCCTGCTTGGCTGGGTTTTCGGCCGAATTGTCTTGTAGACTCTGAAAATACAACTTTGTGCCTGCACTTTGTGAAGTCGGCTTGGAATCGCCATTGACTCAGTCAACTCAAACTGAGTCAAGATGTTTAACCAGCAAAAATTAGAAGCGGATTGCACATGCCACTGAACGTGATCTATGGGTCCTACAGTGATGTACATGTTTTACCCACACTGTCCATCCATTTTGAATTATTATTTTAGGGATGGGTTAAAAAATGAGACAGATCCAAATCTCCATGGGAACACACCAGAAGAAAACAATAGTGATTGTATTGAAAGCCCACCATTAAAAACTTTTTGGGTCCATTGTAATGTTTATATATATATATATATATATATATATATATATATATATATATATATATATATATATATATATAGGGAAAAGGTACTATGCGCTCGACCTCACGAGTCCGTCCCATGAGGTCGAGCTATGTGGGCCCCACCGTGATGCGTTTGGAACATCTACCCCATCAGTCAGATGCACCATTCCATCTTGGGCCTAGGTCTCAAAAATCAAGTCAATCCGTGACTTGTTGGACCACACCACATACAGAAGTGGAGAGGGGCCGTGCACCATTAAAACATTCATAATCATTTTTTGGGCCCATTGAGATGTGGTTTGCAAATCCAACCCATCCATTATGTGTGTCCCACTTGGATGAGGGTTCAAACGAAGTTTCAGACACATGCAAATTTCAGTTGGGCCCCACCAAGTGCTTTTATATGTTTTAACGGTGTCTTCACATGATTTTAGATGGTATGGCCCACCTGAGTTCCGTATACGGCTGATTTTTGGGATATCCCATAATTTAAAGGGGACCCATCAAATGCATGGTGTTGATGGTCGACACGTATCACGGTGGGGCCCACACAGCTCGACCTCACAGGAGCTTATCGTGAGGTTGAGCGCATAGTACCTTTTCCCATATATATATATATATATATATATATATATATATATATATAGAGAGAGAGAGAGAGAGAGAGAGAGAGAGAGAGAGAGAGAGAGTAATGCTCACACACAACTAGTTAGACGATCCAACTAGTTGCGGATTTGAGTGCTAATTAATGGTAATAAATAACGACCACAGGAAAGTTATTTTGAAGAGTAAACAAGTTGTTAGCCTGGGTGGGCCCACCATAGTACTAATGAGAAATCCACTCCAACCATTAGGTGAGTCACACCATGTTAGACCTAGAGACCGGAAATAATCCCCATCCGTAGGTTAGGTGGACCACATAATTGGAATAGTGTACAATGAAAGCTCACCCTCCAACGGTTTCCCTTGGTTTAGCCTAGTTGAATCATATATGGGCTTGATTTTTGGGAGTCAAGACTAATGTTTAATGGTTGGAGTGGATTTCAGATAATCATCATGGTGGGCCCTATAAAGATTAAGGGTGGACGTAACTCTCCAAATTATTTCCCTTGGTATAGCTCACTTGAGTCACAGATCGACTTTCTTTTCTAGATGCATGTAATGATCGGAGTAGATCACACATACATTTCAATATATATCTCATAAAAAATTAAGGTTAAGTGTACATCCGTAATCTGTAAGTTTATCCCTAGGTTACCGTAAAAGTGATACAATTCCAAGAGAAATAACTGTTTAGTTAAAATTAGTTGGGCTATAATCTACTGTTAAGCGTATGATAGATTTTAAAGTATTAAGTGCATATAAAATCTAACCCTTTCAATAGTTTCACCCCAACATGAGGAGCATTCGTTACAATGATTGTTAGTATTTACCTATTAAGTGGTCCACACCATATAAAACAATAAGTATACGTTGGTAAGTGATGACCATACAACTAGATATTAAGGAGTTATGAAAAAAGGTGATTCTTATGATGGTCAACCTATTAGAGGGTTTAGATGTCATATAAACATGAAAGGTTGGAAGTTACTAGTGGTTGGACCTTGATATATAGTCCAAACCGATGGATATGAAACTTCAAAAAAAGGACTCGGATTCCGCAGTGTTGTTTAATACTGAAGTCGGCACTAGAGGTGCTATGTGGCCCTTATAATGCATGTGTTTTGTCCACGCGGTCCATCCATTTTTCCATATCACAGTGGGACATGATCTTAAAAATAAACCAGATCTAGACTCCAAGTGGACCACACCATAAGAAATAGTATTGATTGAATGCTCACCATTGAAAACTTTATAAGGCCCGTTACAATGTATATTTTCCATCCAACTAGGTGATTTGGTCTCACAAACCTGGATGTGAGGAAACACAAACATCGGCTTGATTTTAGAGGATAAATAAAAAAGAGAGTAAGGCCCATCGATCATGGTGATCCTCTTATGCCTTAGATTTGCCTCGTTTGGGTTCATGCCCTAAAATAATATAAAAAAATGGAAGGTGGGCTTGGATAGAATCCAAAGATCATGGTGGGCCCCACATAGCCCTTTCTAGGCTAAAGACTTGTTTCCTTTCCATACGTAAGGGATAAAGCATTAAACAAGTTCTTAAAAAAAAAAAAGCATTAAATGAAGAGAGAGAAAGGAAGAAGAGAAATATTTACAAAGAAAATGGGATGGCCAAAGAAGTTGTACACGTGTTATGTATTCGTATGATGCGCCACATATATTGAAAATCCGGTCCGTTAATTAAGTAGGGTCCTTTATAAGTATGTGAATGATAAAATATTATTTTTTTAATGATAAATAGTATAATATTATCTACAAGAAAGTTAAGCTGTAAGAAATCTATTTCAATAGTTCAAATTCAACTTACATGTGTGGCCCTGGTGGTGATGATTATTTACTAATTTTTAATATATAAAATTTTATTAGTGGGTCCTATTTGATGAGCAGATTGGATTTATGACATATAATTTTCATCATACTTATGTAAGACTTAATGTCACATATCCTCACATGTGGTACATTATATATGGATAAAAATAATAATTTTTTTACATTTAATGCACAACTAGTTGGACCAATTTAAATTGTCCAACTAGTTGTGTGTGAGCATTTCTCATATATATATATATATATATATATATATATATATATATATATATATAAAGTTATTACATTGATTACAAAACTACATTATCAATTTATTTATCAAGTCGAAGTCACGACTTTTTGAACCACGATCAAACCCAAGTAGTCTCAGATGACTCACCGGGTTAATTCGGTGAGTTCTCAAACAAAACTACTCTTCATGCAAACTCCCAATTCCAAATAAGAATGAGATGGATGCTAAGATTTTCTTTACCTTGGCATAGTTGCTGAAGTTGGTTTTGAGTATGTATTCGACGTTGGTGGGGTCGGTGGTGTAGATCTCGCTGTGGCCGATGGCTATGACCCTGAAGCTTTTATACCTGTGAGCAAGGTCTGTCAGGTAATGGTGCAGCCTCCCAAAATTATATAACTGATGGAATACACTGCTGGATATGGGATAGTAACGCTTCTTCTTGCTTTCTGTAAACGATCCAAGGAAGAATCCTTTAAAGAGTGGGAGAGATAGTAGTAGAATTATAAGAAGGGAGATGAAAGCATAGAACTCCATGAGAAGGCTTTGGGGAGTGATAAAGAAGAAGAAGAAGAAGAGGAGGAGATCTTGTAACAGTAGCAGTCACCCTCGCAAGAGGAATTATATAGTCGAAGTTCATATCTAAAATTGAAACTTTAAAAGGGAACGGATTGGGTGCGGCCTTCACGGGAGCCCACCTTGATGTATGTGTCCTATATCCATGCCGTCCACCAATTTTTGAAAGCTCAATTTAGGAATGAGCCCAAAAGTGAAATAGATACAAATCTGATGTGGACCACACTACAAAAAACGGTGGTGATTGAACGCCACCATTAAAAACTTCCTGGCGCTATCATAATATTTATTTTGCATCCTACCTGTTGATAGGGTAAAACAGACCTGGACGAAGGGGGCAAATAAATATCAGATTGATACAAAACTTCCTTGGCCCACAAGTAGTTTTTAATGGTTCATCACACTGTTTCCTGTAGTGTGGTCCACATGATATTTGGATTTACCTCAGTTTTGGTCTCATACCTAAAATAATCTGAAAAAACGGATGGACCGCATGGATACACATACATGAAGGTGGGCCCCACAACAAGGGCACACCGTATTTGGTGAGTGTAGCCTGCACCTAATCCACTCTCCTTATCTACACTTTTGGGCTCATGTCCTAAAATTGGCTGGAAAAACGGATGGACCGCTTGAATATTCTACCCATACATCAAGGCAGGTTCCACGGTCAGGACCGCACTGTGTTGGGTGAGGCCCCACCTAATCCGCTCCCCCCTTCAGATGGGGTTTGAACGAAATTCTCCACTACATGAATGGATCATGACGGCTAGGGCCATCTACTGAATGATTCATACTTCAAATCCAACGTGGCTCAGAAATTTTGTAGCCATTGGATCAGTTACCTTATTTTGAACGGCCAGAAATAGTTCAAAGGCTGTAGATGTTATGATTTAAAACACCCATCCGTTGGAACTTCTTAGTATTGGCAAGTGGCACATCCAGTTGCTGGATATCAATTGGTCCGTTGAGATTGATCGTTGTAACCACCGTCTTATTAGCAACTGTTGCGGTACCATTTCCTACAAGTTATCCGACGTGCACTATATCCTGTTTCATTATTTAAAATAAGCGTGCCGGCCGGTGTTAGTTTATAATAAAAATCTTTGATGCTCGGGCAGAGCGTGATGGATGATGCGCAGGCCTTTTACATTTCAAAAATTGAACCGCCGATTATGGATTCAGTCTGGTTTAGATATATCATAACTCAAAAATAACACTTATTTGACTATCCGATTATCAGATGGGTAGGCATATATTAGATAAAATGAAAAATATCCAATGGTCATAATTGGATAAAACAGCGTCCATGAATTAGAGGTTAGGATTGTTAAACTAATCTTATTTTGGTATTGTAACTTAGTTACGGTGGTTTCGACAATTTAAGCGGTTGTGCCAATGTATAACATATATGCAATTTCTGGGCAGCTGTGTATCAAGCATAATACGGTGCAAGAGTATCAAATAATTTTCTTAGTTTAATGACATGAGATTTATAGAATAAAATAAAAAACAAAAGACTCTTATTTTAGAATATTTCAACCCTTTCAAGAGTATCAAATAATTTCCCTAGTTTAATGACATAGATTTATGAAATAAAAAATCTCTTAATTTAAAATATTTCTAGCAAATCTCGTCCATAGACTATCTTCGCAGGCAGAAATCTTGACAATCCATCTCATGGGGCCATCATGGATGGGCCATGACTGACTAATAAAATTAATTGGATAAACCTAATGAGTTTACACGGAGAGATTCACTATCAATGGGCCACGGATCAGATTTTCACCGGTTGGAGTTGGTCTATCCTAGCCATTCAACCCACGCAGATATTAAACCGCAGTCAAGACATTGGCCATGCAATCTTAAGTAAGGGATGACGAGACGTTTATTTTGCCCACTCTAACGGTCCTAGAATCACGGATTTGCGACTACATCTACCATGGGTGGTAGACTGCAGTTTCTGTTTACCACCACTTGTTAGACTAACAAGGCCTGAAGTATTGCAATAAGACAGGGACTCTAGCCATTGGATTTGGAATTTTTCTGTGATTCGGACTGTTTATATGATAGGGTTGCCCTAGATGGAAGATATCCGTAAAAACTCTTATATTGAATAATTTTATGGTGACCATTCATGTGCAGACCAAAATAGCTTGAAGGGTTCAATAATTCAATTGTCCATTGTACAAAGCGAGACTTGATCATATAAACGGTTCTGATCATCGGAAGATGACCCAGATTCAATGGCTAATTTTAATAATCTTTTTGAAGCATTATCAAACGCCTAATTTTGACTGTTGGATTTGAACTGCTGATGATAATCTTCACTCTAGCCATCTATTTGGGAGCCACCAAACGAATGGTGTACCGTTGCCTTCTTTCCGTCCGACACGTCACTAGTGGAGGACAATCATTCCATTAAAAACAGTAGGGCCCACCACCTTTTAAAATGAAGATCTCCTTTCTTGAAGGTCATGTTGATCTACTTATTTGGTGGGCCACACCTAAATGTTGAGTCGGACCCTCAATAGGCCATTGATTCAAAGGTGTGACCCATCTGGCCAAGGGATCCATCTGATTTTTGTGCTAAGTGAACTTAGTGGTGGGCCTATCATTTTAATGCTAGGGGTGTCCTACATAAACTGGGGTAAAACAGTTCTCTTTATGTGCCTGCATATGATCAGTTCTTTTAAAATGGGGCTATACTCCTATGTTATGCTTAACAGATTTATTATTTTTATTTATTTATTTATTTTATTATTATTATTATTTAATGTTTTAAACAGTGGAAAACTAATACAAGAGTCTAACGCCGTTAAATTTTAAAAGACAGTTTGCTCCCATGCATTGGAACTTTTGCCTCGAATAATCTTAGCCATTTATACCAAGGGTTTTTCTCGATGGCGAATAGACAATAACTAAAAGCTCTTGTATTGAATTATATCTACCAAGCTGGGTTCACCTAAGAAACTGTTGGATTTCGCCCAATTAGCCTTGTAATTGCTTCTATAAGATCATTTCCAAAATTATTGCTTCTATACTGAGTAACGTCCTTCCTTCGTTGATCTCGCAAGAGAAGGGGCTTTCATCCAAAATCGTTCTATCGCAAAAAAACATAGCCCTATCCTAGGAATTGTTTCGGGAACTTAATAGAAAAGTTTATGGAGGTAATATTGTCCTTAAGCTAGACATGGAGAAGGCCTATAATAGGCTCGATTGGGATTTCCTAAAATAGGTTTTGTTTCGATTTCGATTCGCCCCTTTTTAGGTGAACTTGGTGGAGAAATGTTGGGTGAATTGCTAGTTTTCTATACTAGTTAGCGGTATTCCATTTGATTTTTTCAAATCGACCAGAGGGCTTAGGCAAGGAGATCTACTCTCCTCCAGTCTTTTTATTATCTTAGCAGAAGTTTTAAGTAGAGTTCTCAGATCCTCAGTAGCCCAGGGTTGTTGTCTCCCTTTCAAGATCAAGAGAGGGTGCCCATTTGTTACCCACCTATTGTATGCAGATGATATACTTCTTTTCCTCAACAGGGGATCGCCATCGCTTAAAACTACAAAGGAGTTTTTGGATTCCTACCAAGCAACCTTGGGATAGAGAATTAACCTCCACATGAGCGCCTTCTTCTGCACTGACAAGCTTCCATCTCCTAGCGCTAGAACCATCGAGAGATTGCTTGGAATTGCAAAATCGTCAGCCCCTCTATCGTATCTTGAGGTTCCTATGGTTACAGGTAGAATGAAATCTAGCATGTTTCTTCCTCTTATTGAGAAAATTGACAGCTGCATCAGGGGTTGGCAGTTTAGGTGTTTCTCTCAGGCTGGGAGAGTTGTTCTGGTAAAACACGTGCTAGGGAGCATCCTAGTCCACTCCGTAGCTGCAGCTCACCTGCCCACCCAGGTTTTGGAAGTCCCTGGATAATTGTATGGCAAATTTTTTTTTTTGGGGGTTGGTCGAATGGAAAGAAGAAGTTGCACTCGTGTAACTGGGATTCGATTGCACTTCCTACTAATGAAGGGCGTCTGGGTATCAGAAAATTGTTAAATGTTATGAAGGCCTTCCGTATGAAGATGGCTTGGGCGATCAAATACAGGGAGAAGGGCAGTCTTTAGAGTGGTTTTATGGCAGCGAAACATGGTCCTGAGCTGTCTAACAGAGGTCTCTCCCGCACATCCATCATCGCGTCCCCATTATGGAAGAGAATCAGGAATTTATTCCTGATAG
This sequence comes from Magnolia sinica, assembly GCF_029962835.1. Taxonomy (NCBI): domain Eukaryota; kingdom Viridiplantae; phylum Streptophyta; class Magnoliopsida; order Magnoliales; family Magnoliaceae; genus Magnolia; species Magnolia sinica. The sequence continues at coordinate 17,804,722 of NC_080578.1, read as the reverse complement.
TGGAGTCACAAGTGTAGTGGAAACTTGGAACAGGCAAATGCAGTCTATGGTGTGACAACTATACTGGGTTGGGCCTTATTCAGCACCTAATTTCATCCCCAATATCTAAGGCATTGCTGCCCCTAAAGGTTTTCCATTTTCTGGATGCGCCCCCCACCCCCCCCCCCGGTCTTCAATTTGCACCCTGAAGATGTGATTGACTTCATCTTCAAGGCTGGTTTTTGCACATCTGAGGGTTCGAACTCTCCTTTTTGGCCCTTATCCTCAGGGTGGATCTAGCATGGAATTTACTTAGATCTCCCAGGTCATAGAAAGTTTGGGCTAGGTGGATCTAGCATACCTCTTTACCTCCAAGAATTTCTCTCTTCGTGTGAAAGGTTTTGCAGGGTGCTGTTCTGGTAGACGCTGCTGTCCAGTCCAAAGGGGTTCACTTGGCCTCCAGGTGTGTTCGTTGTGGGGCTGGTGCGAACTAGTCCCATCAGGTCGAGCCTTGCCAAACAACTTTTTTAAGTGGGGCTTTGGTTGGGTCTGGTCAGATCAAGCGGGCCTGGGCCCAACCAATTTTTTTATTTTTTTTTCAAGTCAGGTTTGGATCGTAAGTGTCAGTGACTTGGTCCAGCCCAAACCTGACCCCATTGCCACCACCAAATGGTGTCTAATAGAGTGTATATCAAGCATCATTCATGGCCAAAGTATAAATAGCTCCCAATATTCTCTCTTACCTGATTCTTATGAGTGTAAAAGACATATGGGGCTGTAGCTGGCATCATGGTGCGGCCCATAGGGTTTGGACAACGAAATGAGGTTGAGTTTTGGTGGAGAGCTACAACAAAATTATCTATAAAATTAAAAGTGATATTTTTGCATAAAATGAAACAGTAAACTGTGTTTATTACTGAACCTTTTTCATACCTTCTGCTTATTGATAACATCCAGACAACCATGGAAGACGTTTTACCCATACATATAATCTACCAAAGCGGCCCATCTACTACAGTGTCCAGAAGATGGAAGACTCTGGCGATCCTACCATCTCTGCATGCGGCCATCATGCGTGATAGGCTCGAACGTAAAGGCCTTGGTCGATGTGGAGAGTTAGCATGGTTCTGTATTTGACAACCTTCTTCTCGTCATTGAGCTCGAACCTGAAGAAGCGGAGTAGGATTGCTGCGAAGATCTTCATCTGTCTATACGCGAATTCCTTCCCCAAACAAATGCGGGGTCCTGCCTGTTTATCAGTAAAAGAAGATATGGGTTGTGTTACATGATGCCCAATGCAAAAGAAATGATGTGTCGTTTCAGCCACCTGAGGATGGTTAGAAACAAAATATCGGGAAGAACGGCTAATGTAGTGGGTTTGCTACTCATAAATACAGTATCGATTCACCTGCATGTTTTATGCAGTACATGTGGCTTATGAGTAATTGCATGCACCTGTAATGAATCTCTCTCTCTCTCTCTCTCTCTCTCTCTCTCTCTCTCTCTCTCTCTCTCTCTATATATATATATATATATAGGAATGCTCACCAGCCCTCTCTCTCTCTCTCTCTCTCTCTCTCTCTATATATATATATATATAGGAATTCTCACCAGCCCATCAGTTCCACTAGTTCTGAGCCTCCCAGTTCTACCAGTTCTCACTAGAACTCATGAAAACTTTTTTAGAACTCGTCTCCCATGTCAGACAGGGTAAACCCTGAACTGCCAATTTGATGTAGCACCCCCGTGGAATCTTTAAGGCCCAACATTCACCCGATTCAAAACTTTGGTGAGCCGTGGTAAAAGGGATCTTACCAAAGTTTTGGATAAGGTAAGAGTGGAGCCCTTGATTCATAGGGTGCTGCATCACATGGACCGTTCAAATTTTGTGCTCACATCAAGTGAGACAAGTTCTGAAAAGGTTCTCACTCATAAGAACCGGTGGGGAGGTGAGCATTACTCTCTCTCATAAGAACTGGTGGGCAGGTAAGCATTACTCTCTCTCTCTATATATACGTGCGTGTGCGCGCGCCGTGCTGAATGCTCTGCTGCACACCACTTCACACTAAACTCATGCAAGCTTTTTCAAGAACTCATCATACGTGATGTGAATCCAAAATCTGAACAGTCCACGTGAAGTAGCACCTCATGAAACCCGTCGAACCCAATTTTTACTTTTATCCAAAATTTTGGTGGGCCCTGAAAAATGAAAACAGTTTCCTCCCTTGATTTGCATTTCTCTTTGCTATGTCCCACTATAATTTTAGATCAGGGTCAAAATTTGTCCCTCGGGGTTTCATGGGATTCCGCATCACATGGACCGTTCGGATTAGACACCCATGACACGTGTACAAAGGTGCACATGTGTGTAGGTGCGCATACACACACACACACTCCCGTCCGTGAAATAAATATCGGGTAGTATCATCTCTTTCTTATGGTCATTGGGCTGTTCCCCATTCTTCATTTGGGGGATTGGATCCTCCAACCATTGCTTGTTGTGGACATGGCCCACCCCTGCAACGTGATGCAACAGTCCTTAACTCCCAAGAAAGCGTGCCGTGTGTATGGTAGAGATAGTTCAAAAATTCAAAAACTCAACTCAATGGCCCGTCAGATCGAGTTGAGACTGGATAGTCTTTACACGACTCAATATTTAATTGTTACAGTAAAATATTTATAGCGGTAAAAGTTTGTAGATATATAAAATAAAATAAAATAAAATAACCAAAGACCAAATTCACATTCACTTCACTGATTAAGGGTGTTGGTTCTCATACAAGCATCGACTCTTTCAGAAACTCAGCTGACTCACACCTATGAGTGAGTTTCTCATCGGCTTGCCGAGTCAACTTGACTCGGACGAGTTACAAATTCGAGTCGAGTCAGTGACTTTTAGAACCATGATGGTAGAAACGTGCAAAGTGCCTCCTTCTCTCGTTAAACTGGTGAACCTTGCTAATAGACCTCTTAAACTAAACACAGTGACAAAAGGAGGCCTAAAAGAATTTAGGAACATGACTTCATGTGCTACTAACCTGGAAAGCTGTGAATTTGAAAGGGCTTTCGGGCTGGAAAATACCATCATCGTCGATCCATCTTTCTGGCCGGAAAACCTCTGCATCCTCACCCCATATGAACTTCATCCTGCCCATGGCATAAGGCCCGTATGTAATTGAGTCTCCCCCTTTAATGGCGAATCCGTCTGGTAAGGTGTCATCTGATAGACAGAATTTCCCATCCTACAAAGGAAATGTTACAAAATCGATATCATCAACTATTCATTGGCGTGGCTACTAATGAATCCTCACACATGCCAATGTGAGACGCATGTGCTTGATCTGGGTTGTCCATCAGGTGTGTGTTACTGTGCATGTGTCTTGGCTTGAAAATCATGCTAATCCAACGGTCAGGTGGGTCATTGACACAGGGATGGACGTGACAAGGTCAAGCACCGTCTTCCTCAGGGGATAATTGCTCCAAATCCATGGAGCTTAGCTGGACTCCTTACAGAGATTCCTCAAATGTAGGAGGGAAAAAATAGAAAATTATATCTAATAATTTTAAAATAAATTGATTGATAATAAAAATGAGAAATGGTGATATCAAACCTAGGAAGAAGTTTTTAATCAAACTATAATTCAAACTCCTTAAAATCATAACTTACTATCTACAGACAGTCATGATTTCCACTAGACTTCATGGTTTTCGGTCAAAAATAGTAAGTGTCCAATTTAGCCTAACTGCGTTATTCTCCTAATTTTTCTAAGAACTTTTCATGTTGGGCACGACTCCTAAAACTCAATGGATCAAAAGTTATGATCAAACTAAAACTTACTATAAATAGTAAAAATGGAAATAAAATAGATTTTAGACCGTCAATATTTTGGAATCTCACAAATTCGGTATGGGCAACCTGGCGTAGAGGGCTTGGTTGGCTAAAGTAGCTTCTCTTACCTCAAAATCACATATGATACATTAAATAACTCATTCTGGTTTGTGAGATATGTTTGTTTTAAGGTTCTAATGGTCCGGATTACGTCAACCTCTGATCGAGTCTTCTCTGGTCCATCTTGGCCATGAAATTATCCACGACCTGCTCTACATCAGTCATGGTTTACAAACCCAGTGGGTAAACATGGGAGCCGCCTGAGTCGACTCAGCCAGTCATAGGCTGGTTGGAGAAACCGGATGGCCGTCGACTTGGACCTGGTTTTCTGGGTTAATTCAGGACTCAGTTGAATCAGCCCAATTTCGACAAGTCATCCATATTGAATGTGGTGATTAAATCAGCCTGATTTTAGTCACAACAAATACAAGGTGGGACCTGCCTGATGAATGTCCAAGATCTAGCACGTCATGAAAAGCTATGGAATACATCTTAGAAGATTATAGTGAAAGCTACCACTGGAACCGGAGGATAGAGTCTGAGAGTCTCAGTTAGAGCGGCATGGAGATAGTGCATTTTACTGAGTGCTTCTTCTGTGACCCTTGTGGTGAATTCATCAATGGATACTGTATCTTTTGCCTGTGTAGCTTCTTCCACTTCCCGAGCAATCTTTTCCTGTATGGCAGGGTACTTACAAAGCATGTAAAAGAACCATGAGAGGGTGAGAGCCGTTGTGTCTTTGCCGGCGATTATGAAATTCAGGATTATGTCTCTCAAGTAGCGATCGTTTATGTTTTCAGGGTCCTCATGACTCAGTACTAGAAACCTTGACAAGATGTCTTCTTTCTTCATCTGCCATTTCATGTGTTCAAAAGAGAATTGAATTATCATAATTCAGAAATGCGTAGTGATTTGCATAAATCGAAAGGCGTTTCATAGAAGATGTGCCAATGATGTAAGTATTTGTGAAAATGTGGAAGAATATACTACACCGAGGCATATTTGCTGCTCTCGGGATTTGAACACAAGAATTTCTGCCCTGATATCATATAAAATCACCACTTCCTCTAAAAGCTGGAGTCATTAGAGAATGGTGTATCAATGTATATCAAGGGAACTTTAACAAATTTCAAAACAACCAATGAAAATTGATTTCAACAAGAACTCAATCCCAAGTATTTCCAAGTACCCAAACACAAAAATTTCCATGTAATTATCGCTATTTCGCAGACACCCTAGAAAACTCTTATGAATTTAGCAATTTAACTTACAGAATCTTGTCCTCCAGAAAGTTGCTTCTTCTTACTATTAATCAGCTTATAAACGAATTCGTCGATCACTTTCCTTTTCTTATTAAGCATTGCTTCTGATCCAATATTGAAGCGCTTCTTGAGCTTCCACAATGGATCAACGTATCGCCTAAATATCAGCTCGCTCGAATCATCGAATGCCTCAGCAAATCTACTCGCTTCTTCGCTAGAGCCACATAGACTATTCAATTCAGTGCCAAACCCAACCTTGAATATTGAATCCAGCGTCGATTTCATGAACAAATCCTGCCATTGGATAGAAATCATGATTGTAGCTGATCCTGTAAGTAGAACTGATACTTATAATTTTGATACTCACTTGGATATCCATTGTTTGATTGGAGGTTGCGGCATTGGAAATAACATGAGCGAGCTTCGCAGCATTGCTTCGAAAGACAAGGCTACTGAAATCCCTCAAGACTTTGGTGGAGAATTCATAGCTGGCTATCTTCCTTTGGCGGCGCCATTTTTCGCCATCGACTGTGAAAATCCCATCGCCTAAGAGGTCACTCAGTTTATCATAGTGATATGTTCCCTGATGCAAGAATGAGCTAGTCTTTTAGAAACTCAGTTAGTCAACTCAGAGTTAAGTCGCCGACTAAAACCAGTTTACGGTTGAGCTGGTTGGGTCCAGAATAACTCTCCCTTGTCGCACTGATAAGGGAGTGGATTAGGTGGGCGGGACCCCCAACTGCGGGGCTCATAGTGATGTATATGTTTTAAATCCACACCGTCCAACCATTTTCAAAGCTCATTTTAGTGTGCTGTCTCAGTAATGAAGCATGCCCAAATCTTATGTGGACCACACCACAGGAAAAAGTCGTGATTGAATCCCCACCGTTAAAAACTTCATGGAGACCACCAGAATGTTTATTTGCCATCCAACCTGTTGATAAGGTCACAAAGACCTATACGAAGAGACTACACAAATATCATCTTGATCTAAAGCTTTTTTGGCCCACGAGAAGTTTTTAATGGGCAATTACTACTGTACTGTTTCCTGTACTAAGTTCCATCTGAGATTTGGATTGCTTCATTTTTGGGATCATGCCCTAAAATGAGTTTTCAATAAAGATGGACGGTGTGGATGTAGTCATATAGATCAAGGTGGGCCTCACAGTCGGGTCCTACGCACCACGGTGGATCAGGGAATCCATCGAAGCCGTGCGCCACAGATAATAAGGTCAAGATCAAAGCTGAAAACCCATCTAACGCAACATGGAAGTGCCCATATGGAGACAAAATCAGAAGCCAAGATCTGACTCACTATCAGTATTCAAACCCCTGCAGAGTCCGACTCGTCCGGTCGAGTCAATGAGAACTACTGTGTCATCAATTTCATTACAGTAATTAGAGGTTTGCCTGAGGGGAAAATTAAAGTCCAACACATCTAATTATAATATAAATACATATATCCCTACTATTTCTCTATTTTAAGTTATCCCTACTAATTTTGTAATGCTTTCTAGAGAGAGAGAGAGAGGCATGCTCACCCGCACACCTGTGCACCTCTGCGCACATGTCATGGTCCCTTGATCTGAACGGTCCATAGGATGCCGCATCACATGGACAGATTAGAGTCCCATGACACATGTATAATTGTGCACAGGTGCGCAAGTGAGCATGCCTCATACACAGACCTTTTATATATATATATATATATATAGAGAGAGAGAGAGAGAGAGAGAGAGGAAAGGGTCTCGGAGAGAGTTGAGCTAGCTATGTATAGCAGAGCTGCAATAGTTATCTCCCACTAACTGGTACATGGGCCGGGCCACAGTTTCGTTTGGTGGACCTTCTCATTCTGAGGGAGAGCTAAACCATCCAATTCATATTCGTTTCGGGAAGAACACAAATCGTGCACTCAGCAACCTTACTGTACATGCTCCATTGGCATCCAGGGGTTCGACCTATCTCGATGTAAGCCCCCTTGAAGTTCCTACACGAAGTTTGATGATCTGATTATCTCATGCTACTCTTACCCTATTCAGAATGGTTACTGGACAAGGGTGAGGTCAGCTACACCTCCTGTATAACGGATCATGTCGTAATCCGCCTTCAGTCATCGTTGCGATGTAGTACTAGTGCATGCTAGTCGTACCTACATTGAGTTTGAGATGTAATTTGGAGTTCAAAGCGGTCCAGATAGGGAAAGGTTCTATGCGGTTGAGCTCATGGGAACTTCCCATGAGGTCGAGCTGTGTGGGCCCCACCATGATGTATGTCAAACGTCAATACCGTGCATTTGATGGGTGCCCTTTAAATTATGGGATATCCCAAAAATCAACCATACACTAAACTGAAGTGGGCCATACCATCTAAAATCATGTGAAGACATGCCTAAAACATATAAAAGCACTTGGTGGGGCCCATCTGAAATTTGGAGGCATCTGAAACTTGTTCTGACCCCTCATCCAAGTGGGGCATACATAATGGATGGGCTGGATTTGTGAACCACATCTCGGTGGGCCCAAAAAATGATTATGAATGTTTTAATAGAGGGTAACCCCTCTCAACTTTTGTATGTGGCGTGGCCTACACAAGTCCAAGATTGACTTTATTTTTAATCCCTAGGCCTACCGTGATACGTCACACCTGTTGGTCAGAGTGAAATAGTCTACCACCCGGTCCTTACTCTTACCCAGGTGGTAGACTCTTAGGAGTTTCAACTCCCAGTCAATGGTTCGAGTACCCATAGGTGGTGAAATTCCACCTGCGTGAGTGTGTGGGGTGTGTGTGCGTGTGTTAAAAAAAATGTGCACACACACACATTGATATATATTGAACCAGCAGAGAAATTACAAAGACCTTCCGGCGGACACTAGCAAACCAAAAAAAAAGGCCCAGCTGCCTATCATATCACATGCTATACAGACTCCAGACTGGCTATAACTAGATGAAGAGAAAATCATGACTCTCTTAAAGCCCCCAGCCCCACTTTATTAGGGAGGAATAAGCCCCTAATGAAATGAGAGAGGGCATAAGATATCTTGTTAGAAAAGGCTTTTAATAAGCTACCTCACTAATCTAAAGGCTCATTTGGCATTTCTTATCTAATCTAGTAAGAGCATTTTAAATAAGAGCTATTCTAATAAGACTTTTTTGTACTAACGCTTTTATCGTACAATAAGCTTGCTTGGTAAAATTATTTTTTCATATCCAAAAAAGCTTTTATTTAGAATAATTACATTTGGAAAAACATTCAAATAAGAACTGCTTTCAAGAGTAGGTGTTGTCATTCATGCCTCTCACCTTGGATGTTGGCGGTCTATCATGTTAGACATTGGATGTGGATTACCCAACACGTGAAGCCAACCTTTGACGTAACGTCCACATGGATCAAACATTTAAAGTGGCCCATCCATCATAAGGGCCCTGCCTTGGATGTGGACCATTCATCATTAGAGGACAATTTATGGTATGGATCATCCATTGTGGGGCCCACCTTGATGTAGGTCATCCATCATGTGAGGCCCACCATCAATATTAATTTTCCTTTATGTGGGGTCACACTGATGTGAGTCATCCATCAAGTGGGGCCACACTTGATGTGGGCAATCCATTAGATGGAGCCCACTTGATGTGGGTCGTCCATTATGTTGAGCAACATTTTGATGTGGGCCATCCATCATGTGGGCCCACCTTTAATGTGGGTCATCCATCATGTGGGGCATACCTTCTATGTGGATCATCCATCGTGGTGAACCCCTTTGGATTAGGTTGTCTATCATGCCAGACCTTATATAAATGTGAACCATCCATTAGGTGAGACTTACTTGAAGTGGACTATCTATCACACTGGCCATACTGTGGGTTATCTGTCACATGAGTCCCACTCTGTCCATTATGTGGGCCTACCTTAATGTGAACCATTTATCATATGGGGCCCCACCTTTAATATGGTTGCCTTTGATGTCAACCATCCATCATGTAGGCCACACTTTGATGTGGGTCATCGATCATGTGGGGCCCACCTTTGATGTGAACCATGCATTATGTTGGCCCACCTTGATATTGACCATTCTATGTGGTGGAGCAAAACACTTGGTGGGGTCCACCTGAAATTTGGATGCATCTGAAACTTAGTATGACCCCTCATCCAAGTGGGACACACATAATGGGTGGGCTGGATTTGTTACAACACCTTGGTGGGCCCGACAAATGATTATGAATGTTTTAATGGATGGTAGCCCCTCTCAACTTTTGTATGAGGTGTGGCACACAAAAGTGACGGATTGACTTGATTTTTAAGTCTTAGGCCCACCATGGAATGGTGCATCTGACTAATGGGGTAGATGTTTGACACGCATCACGATGGGCCAACACAACTTAGACCTCATGGGAAGTTTATATATATATATATATATATATATATATATATATATATATATATATATATATATATATATATATATATATATATATATATATATAGACACACACACGGAAACACTCATCTGCCAACCAGTTTGTACGTATTACATACGAACTTTTTTGAGAACTCATCATATCTGATGAGTCTAGCAAATCTGAACGTCCACATGAAGCAGAACTTCATTAAACCCCTTCTTACGAATTTTTACTTTGATCCAAAACTTCGGTGGGCCATGAAAAATGCAAACAATTTCTTCCCTTGATTTGAATTTCTCTTTCCTATAGCCCACCAGAATCTTAGATCAGAGTGAAACTTCACCTCCTCAAGTTTTATGGGATTCTGCATCTTATGGACCGTTCGGATTCAACACCCATGACATGTGTGCAAAGGTGCACACGTGCATAGGTGCATAGGTGAGCATGGCTCTCTCTCTCTCTCTCTCTCTCTCTCTCTCTATATATATATATATATATATATATATATATATATATATATATATATATGTTTTACTAACAACCAACACTTTTGGTAAGTATTTGACATGATTGATCATAAGATCATCAAATTCTTTTTTGCCGGCATGTTGACGTGCAATTTATCTAATGCATGGATCTACTTTTGAGTTGGATGGTCCAAATCTATAATAGCATACAGCCCATCCTACATTTACTCTTCCTTCACACGATCTCCTCTTTCCAAATATTAGTATAAAGTTTAATGACCTTCTTAAGGGTAACGGGGCATTGCTTCCGCAGACCTAGAAGGAAAGAATTCATGTTGAGTAGATCCATTCCGTCCATCATGTGGGCCACCTCATGTTTTACAAGGGCGTAAAACTAAGGTAGATTCAACACTCGATTGGGCTACACCATGGTAAATAGTTAAGATAGAAATTCCCACCATTAAAATCAACCAAATTGTGTTTAGCCTACTGGCTTATATACATGGTTATTGTGGTGATTTACAAAAAGTAATGCTTGTAATGGAACAACCTATTAGATGGGTTGGATGTCATATTTACATAAAAGGTTGGATGATGTGTGCTAGCTGGACATTAAAAGGTACTCTGACTTGGACTTTTATGGAAAAAAGAATTTCAACGGACGCTCTATCTTGATTTTTTATGGGGCTCACGTTGATGTGTATGTGTGATCTACTCCAACCATTTGATGTGTAATCTTATGTCAAGTACAGAACCTAAAAATCAAGCCTGTCTGTGATTCAGGTGGACCACACTGAGGAAAATAGTTGGAATAGAGACGTCCACCTTTGATTTTCACAGGGCCCATCATAAAGATTATATCAAATCCACTCCAATCATTAGATGTCACACTAAAACTTAGGCCTAGGGGCCCAAAATTTAAGTCCATCTATCTTTCAAATAGGCCACACAAACGTAAATAGTTTGGAGGGTAAGCATTTCTTTAACAACTATTTCCAGCTGCGTGGTCCACCTGAAACAAAGATGGACCTGCTTTTTGAACCTTAAGTGTAAGGTGAGGTCACCCAGCGGACGTTCAAGGTAGATTTAAAATTAACACCATAGTGGGCAGATCCGAATGGGCCACTCTTTCTCGAAGTTAGTTTAAATCACTTCTCTACTGGCATTATGAGGATTAATTACCAAAATAATGCTACTTCTCTTCTCTACCAAGCATTATGAGCATTACGCCAAGAGGTAGTGTGTTGGGAACAGGTACCAGAAGGACTCCCACATCTGATTTTCTATGGGCTTCTCTGATATGTATGTGAGATCCACTCCGACTATTATATGTATAATCCAGTTATAGACGTGGAGCCAAGAAATTAGGCTAGCCCGTGATTCAGATGGGCCACACCAATGGGAATATTTAGGAGGGAGACATCCACCTTCAATTTTTACAAGGCCTATCATGACGAAACTGTAAAATCCATTCCATCCATTAGATGTCGCACCAAAACTAAGCCTGGGTTCCAAAAGTCAGGTCCATACATGATTCATGTGAGCCACAACAAAGGAAATAGTTTAGTGAGTGAACCTTTCCATGTACAATGTTTCCAATAGTGTTGTTGACCTGAACTAAGGATGGGAATGAAATTTGAGATCTTTATCTAATATGGGGTGACATACTTGATGGTTGGGGTTGATTTTACATTAACAGAACAATGGGGCCCACCCAAGCCGTGGCCCCTTTACCATGCCGAAATGAAATTAGTATGCGGTGGAAGCATTTACTTTCGTTAATTAAGAGGGAATGCCTTCATTAAATGCATGGCTAGTTGGACCAAAATGCAATGTCCAACTAGTTGTGTGTGAGCATTACTCACACACACACACACACATATATATATATATATATGAGAAATGCTCTCTCTCTCTCATGGGAATTTCCCATGAGGTCGAGCTATGTGGGCCCCATCGTGTCGAACATCTACCCCATTAGTCAAATGCACCATTCCATGGTGGGCCTCGATTTTAAAAATCAAGTCAATCAATGACTTTTGTGGGCCACACCACGTACAAAAGTTGAGAGGGGTTACCCTCCCATTAAAACATTCATAATCATATTTTGGGCCCACCAAGCTATGGTTCACAAATCCAGCCCATCCATTATGTGTGCCCCACTTGGATGAGGGGGTCAAACCAAGTTTCAGATGCATCCAAATTTTATGTGGGCCCTACCAAGTGCTTTTATATGTTTTAGGCATGTCTTCACATGATTTTAGATTGTATGGCCCACCTGAGTTTCGTATACGGCTTATTTTTGGGATATCCCATAATTTAATGGGGACCCATCAAATGCACGGTGTTGATGGTCGACACGCATCACAGTGGGGCCCACACAGCTATATATATGTGTATATATATACACACATGCAGGTTATGTTAAGACTGCAGCAACATTGAGGCAGGAGTCCGTGCCCAATCTTTTGGAATTTTACTATATGATGTGTTTCCCTTTCAGCACTGTACTCAAATATTATATTAGTAGATATGTGGTGATGATGTTTTGGTGACTTGACTACACTTGTGATTATGCTTCTTTACAAAAAAATAAAAATAAAAATAAAAATCACCCTAAAAATGTTCCTTGTATGATTCCGGGATCAGAACCTAGCGCATGGGAGCTGAAAGCCGAGAATGGGGTACTACGGAGGCTGTCGGCACCGGATTTAACAGCCGAAAATTTTGTGAGTCTGGTTCCCGAGTTTTGATGGAAAAGGTTCCGTGCGATCGAGCTCATGGGAACTTCCCATGAGGTCGAGCTGTGTCGGCCCCACCGTGATGCGTGTCGACCATCAACATTGTGCATTTGATGGGTCCCCTTTAAATTATGGGATATCCCAAAAATCAACTGTATACGGAACTCAGGTGGGCCATATAATCTAAAATCATGTGAAGACATGTCTAAAACATAAAAAGCACTTCGTTGGGCCCACCTGAAATTTGGATGCACCTGAAACTTGGTCTGATCCCTCATCCAAGTGGGACGCACATAATGGATGAGCTGGATTTGTGAACCACATCTCGGTGGGCCCAACAAATGATTATGAATGTTTTAATGGAGGGTAACCCCTCTCAACTGTTTTATGTGGTGTGGCCCACCCAAGTCATAAATTGACTTGATTTTAAGCCCGTGGCCCACCATAGAACTGTGCATCTGGTTGATGGGGTAGATGTTCAACACGCATCATGGTGGGACCCACACAGCTCGACCTCAGGGGAAGTTCATGGGAACTTCCCATGAGGTCAAGCAGTGTGGGTCCCACCGTGATGCATGTTGAACATCTACCCCATCAGTCAGATGCACCATTCCATGGTGGGACTAGGGCTTAAAAATAAAGTCAATTCGTAACTTTTGTGGGCCACACCACATACAAAAGTTGAGAGGGGTTATCCCTATTAAAACATTCATAATCATTTGTTGGGCCCACCGAGATGTGGTTCACAAATCTAGCCCATCCATTATGTGTGACCCACTTCGATGAGGGGTCAAACCAAGTTTCAGATGCATCCAAATTTCAGGTGGGCCCTACCAAGTGCTTTTATATGTTTTAGGCATGTCTTCACATGATTTTAGATGGTATGGCCCATTTGAGTTCCGTATTTGACTGATTTTTGGGATATCGCATAATTTAAAGGGGACCCATCAAATGCATAGTGTTGATGGTCGACACGCATCACAATGGGGCCCACACAACTCGACCTCATGGGAAGTTCCCATGAGCTCAACCGTATAGAACATTTTCCATATATATATATATATATATATATATGGGAAATGGTACTGTGCGATCGAGCGCATGCAAGCTTAATATAAGGTTAAAGTGTGTCTTGTATTCCAACCATTCAATGACAAATTTGAAAACTACACGGTGGAGATGTGAGAGCTTTAGATAAAGGCAAAGCCGATAAAACCAACGCTACATAATTGATGTTTATCAGCTTACTATTCAGTTCGCCTACTAAGGCTCATGCGGATTGGGTTGCAAGCAGATTGCATGATTTGAACAGGTGCTCGTCATCAAGTTTTGTAGGCCCACCATGATATATGTGTTAGAACACGGTCCATTCTCTTGGAGAGATCATTTTAGGTCATAAGCCCAATAAAAAAGCATATCCAAGCTAAAATGAACCATATCACAGTGAATGATGCCCTCCGTTGAAACCTTCCTAAGGCCTCACCATGATATTTATTTGTTGTTCAACCTATTCATAATGTCACACAGACTGGGATGAAAGGTCAAAACAAATGTAAGCTTGATCCAAAACTTTAGCAGCCCCCAAGAAGCTCTCAATGGTAGGCATTCAATCCCCACTGCTTTTTATATTATGGTCTACTTGAACTTTGGATCTGCCTCATTTTTGAGCTAATGCCCCAAAATAATCTCTCCAAATGGATGGACAGTGTTGATATAACACTAACATCATGGTGGGGACCACAGAACTTGGTGATGGCAACAAGCGGACAAGATTTCCTTCTAACATGAAGTTTTTTGTGCTATGAGCCTAGGTGGAGTTCGTCGTAATGTTATCATAAATCCATCCCGTTCATCCGTTTTATGATATCATTTTAGAATATAAGACCAAAAATGAATTGGATTCAAGACTCAAATGGGCCACACAAGAGAAAACAACGGGGATTGAACAACCACCCCTAAACATTCCAAAAAATTTGTATCGGGCCAAGTTTTTTTGTATTTTTAGTTCATCCCAGTGATTACCTTGCAAACAGTTTGGATATCGTATAAACATCAAAATGGAGCCGATGAAGGTCTTAACAGTAGGCATTTCTTTCCGGTGCCTTTTTGTCAAAGCCTTTGGCAGGAAATCCGCTTCCGCTCATGTGGATAGCAGATTAGGTGTAGCCCCACCCAAGACGGTGTAGCTTTACCATGGGCCTACCTTGATGTGTGTATTCTATATCCACACCGCCCATCTGTTTTTATATAACATTTTAGGATATGAATTCAATTCTCAGATGGATCATATCATAAGAAACTGTAATGATTGACAATTAATGGGTCACATAAGTTTTGATCAAGCTGATATATATATATATATATATATATATATATATATATATATATATATATATATATATATATATATATATATATATTCACTTCATTTGAGTTTATACGACCTTATCAACAAGTTGAATGAAAAATAAGTGTTATGTAAACATTATTGTGGCCTAGGAAGTTTTTAATGGTAAAGCATTCAATCACCACTGTTTCCAGTAGTATGGTCCACCTGAGCTTTAGGTCTTCTTCATTTTTGAGTTCATGTCCTAAAATGATCTTCCAAAACGGATGGAGGACGTAGATATAGAATACAAAAATCAAGTTGAGCCTCACTTATACCGATCATACTGTCTGAATGGTAGGTGTGCCACAAACTACCGGCCTTGGTAGTATGTTACCCTTAACAAGTTCCATGGGCAATACCATAATGTGAGTGTTAAATCCACACCGTCTTCTCATCTGGCGAGATCATCTTAGGGCATTAGCTCTAAAATAAGATAGATTCAAATCTAAAGTTGACCACAACATAGAAAACGATGGGGATTGAATGCTTATCATTGAGAATTTTTTGAGGCCCACAAAAGTTTTGGATTAGGCTGATATTTGTTTGCCCCTTCGTGTTGATCTGTGTGACATTATGAACAGGTTGGATGGAAAATAAACATCATGGTGGCCCTTGGAATATTTCAATGGTGGCATCATTGTCCCCACTTCTTTCTTTGGTGTGGTTCATTTAAGCTGTGGATCTGCTTTTAAAGTTTTGGGCTCATGTTCTAAAATGATCTTTACAAATGGACAGACGGTATAGATACAACCAATACATCTTGGTGGGGCTCACAAAACTTGGTAACGGCATCATTCATTTTGCCTTTTTCTAAAGCACTCGAACGGTTGGAAAACAAGAAACGTCTCGACCTTATATTGAGCTCGCATGCGCTAGACCGCACAGTACCTTTTCCATATATATATATATATATATATATATATATATATATATATATATATATATATATATAAAGCTACTTAGAACATTAATCACAAAACTAAATTATCAATTTATTTATCAAATCGAAGTTACGACCAAATTGATCAAGTCGAAGTTACGACTTTTTGAACGACGATCAAACCCAAGTAGTCTCGGATGACTCACCGAGTTAATCAGGCGAGTTCTCAAATAAAACTGCTCTTCATGCAAACTCCCAACTCCAAAGAAGAATGAGATGAATGCTAAGATTTTCTTTACCTTGACATAGTTGCTGAAGTTGGTTTTGAGTATGTATTCGACGTTGGCGGGGTCAGTGGTGAAGATATCGCTGTGGCCGATGGCGACGACCCTGAAGTTTTTATGCCTGTGAGCAAGGTCTGTCTGGTAATGGTGCAGCCTCCCAAAATTATATAACCGTTGGAAGACACTGGTGGATATGGGATAGTATGGCTTCCTCTTGCTTTCTGTAAACGATCCAAGGAAGAATCCTTTCAAGAGTAGGAGAGATAGTAGTAGAACTATAAGAAGGGAGATGAAAGCATAGAACTCCATGAGAAGGCTTTGGGGAGTGATAAAGAAGAAGAAGAGGAGATCTTGTAACAGTAGCAGTCACCCTCGCAAGAGGAATTATATAGTCGAAAACCTGAGTCTTTGTATCTGTTTTTTAGTTCTGACATGTGGGGGCCATGGTCAAAGTTCGAGGGCGCATATTAGGTGAGGCTGGGGTAAAAGCTTAATGGGTGAGGCCCTAACCGTGGGGCCTACCTCATGTAAAAATGGCAAATAAAAAATAAGGTGGGCCTTGGGAATTTTTTAATGGTGGATGTTCAAAGACCACTTTTTCATGTGGTGTGGTCCACTTGAGATTTGGATCTGTTTCATCTCGTATCATGTCTTAAATTTAAGGCTTTAAAAACTGATGGACGGAATAGATATACAACACATGCATCACGGTTGGTCCCACGGTCAGGCATGACTTGGCTAGTACCTTGGGGAGCGGATTAGATACTGAACGCTTCAGTACTGAAATACAATTGGTTGAATATCAAGAGCATCTTACTTTTCCATTAATGCTCTTTTCCTTGGAATTCCCGTAACCGTCTCTTTCCATTTGCCAGTTCACGCACTTTTAGCAACGTCTCTCTCCGTTTGCCAGTGCATCTCTCTTCTTTTGCCAGTGGACGCACTCTACCAGTAAACGTTAGTCATTTCAGTACTGAAGCGGCGCCACCATGATGTATGTATTGTATCCACACCGTCCATCCATTTCGTGATGTCATTTTAGAGCATAATCCAGAGAGTGAGAAAGATCCAAATTTCAAATGCACCCTATCATAGAAAATAACGGAGATTGAACACCTACCATTAAAACCTCTTTAGGCCACGGAAGCTTTCAATCAAGCTAATATTTATGCTTTACCTTATTCCATTTCTTTTTTAACTTATAAAAAGGTTGGATCTCAAATAAACATCATGGTCGGCCAGGAAGGTTTCAACGTTGGCAGTCACCTCCCACTGTTTTCTGTGGTGGGGCCCACTTGAACTTTGAATCTGCCAAATTCTTTTACTCACTCCCTAAAATGATCTCTCCAAATGGATGGATGGTGTGGATACAACACATACATTACAGTGAGGCCCAAAGAAAGGGGTGACGTAACATCCGTCTGGTTCAGAAGCCAACCACTTCCGTTTCCAATTGCCGCCAAAGCCATCCGCGGCATGCTATGTGGGCACACCATGATATTTGTGAGAAATCCACATTGTCGATCAATTTTTTCATATCTGATAATGTAGGCCTACAAATGAGGCAGATCTAAAACCCATGTGGGCCATACGGCTGAAAACAGTAAGCGGGGGAATTCCTGTGGTTGAAAATTCCTGGGTCCACCATGATTTATATATGTCATTAACATGATTCATGAGGTCATTCCTACTGGGATGAACTCAAATTATAAAAACATTAATATAATCCAAAACTTTTGTGGCTGCTTGAATATTTCAATGGCGGAACCTCAATCCTCACCTTTCCTTATCACGTGGCCCACTGGAAGTTTGGATCAATATCATTGTTAGGTCCACGTTGTAACATAATCTAGAAAAACTGATGGCTGGGATAGATTTATCAAAAACATCACGGTAGGTGACACTTAGACATGTTACTACTGCTAATATTCATGTGATCGCATTTTAGTAATTTGCAGAGGATGGGATTTTTAATTCCTTAAAATAGAGTTGGGACGCGGGTTGGCTACTGAACCAGATGGTAACGAGTCTTGCCACCGATGTCATGTCGTCACGTTCTTTGAGCCGCACTATGGTGTATGTGTTGTATCAACACCCTCCATCCATTTGGCGAGATCATTTCAAGGAGTGAGCAAAAGAATAAGGTAGATCCAATGTTCAAA
Organism: Magnolia sinica; assembly: GCF_029962835.1. Taxonomy (NCBI): domain Eukaryota; kingdom Viridiplantae; phylum Streptophyta; class Magnoliopsida; order Magnoliales; family Magnoliaceae; genus Magnolia; species Magnolia sinica. The sequence continues at coordinate 17,786,271 of NC_080578.1, read as the reverse complement.
TGGACCCCACCACAGAAAACAGTAGAGGTGACGGCCCCTGTTGAAACCTTCCTGGGGCTGACCATGATATTTATTTGAGATCCAACCTTTTTATAAGTTAAAAAAAATATAGAATAAGGTAAAGCATAAATATTAGCTTGATGAAAGCTTCTGTAGCCCAAAGAGGTTTTAATAGTGGGCGTTCAATATCCATTATTTTCTACAGTGGGGTGCGCTTGAAATTTTGATCTTTCTCACTCTGTCTTTTGCCCTAAAATGACATCACGACTTGGATGGACAGTGTGAATACAATACATACATCGTGGTGGCTCCCATGAAAAGTTGTGACGTCACTTCAACAGGGGGAGCTAAGAAAAGAAATGACTTAAGATAAACGTTTATCCATATGTGGTGAGTGCGTGCACTGGCAGACAGAGAGAGACGTCTAACGGAATTCCAAGAAAAAGAGCATTAATTGTAAAGAAATGCTCTCGATATTCAACCCATTGTATTTCACCGGGTCACTTAAGTAGCCGGGAGCGGATTGGATACTGAACGCTTCAGTAGCCAAAACGCTCCTGAAGTGATGTGGCAAAACGCCATTACTGAATGTCAAGCGGCTGTTTCCTTTCAATAAATACCCTTACAACGGAGATCCGTCGGCGGATGTTTTTCCGTTTAGGCCGTGAACGCACTCGGCCACGCACGGACGTGGATTTCCTACCAAAAGACATTCCACGAAGTTCTTGCGCTGGGAATCAGGTGGGGCCCACCATGATGTTTGTGAGAAATCCTACCCGTCCATCTGTTTTTTGAGTTCAAGTCAGACTTACAGCCAAAAATGAACAGTTTCTAGACCTCAAGTGGGCCAAAAAAGTGATAATTGAACGTTCACAGTTGAAATATTTGTGGGTGACAGAAGTTTTGACTCATGCTAATATTTTTTATTTCAGTTCATCCCAATAGGAATGAAGTTATTAACGGTATGGATGGATTGTAAACATTACTGTCGAACCCAGGTAGATTTTAACAGTAGGAATTTCCCTAACCACATTTTCCTTTAGTACGGCCCACTTGAGCTTTGGATACGGTTCATTTTTGGCGTCATGTCCTTAAATTAGCTAAAAAAATGAATGAAAGAGGAGGATTTCTCAGCGCAGGAAGAAATCCGCGTCCAGAAAAAAAAAGGCAATGTAAAGTTTAACGGTACGTGGCCGAGGGAAGCGGATTGCGTAAGTAAACTCTGTGGGGTCCTCCGTGATTTATATATTTTATCCAGTCTGTCCATCCATTTTATAAAATAATTTTAGGGCCTTAGCTCAAAACCTAAGCATATAAAAGGCTAAAATTGACCACACCAAAGGAAACAGTGTGAATTGAATTTATACCGTTGAAAAATTCCTGAGGGCAACAGAAGTTTTGGATCAAGATTATATTTATTTTTTACCTTCATCCATGTTTTTTGATCCTTTGAACAATTTGGATGAAAAATAAACATCATTGTTGGGCTGGAAAGGTTTCAACAGTGGATATCATTATTTCCAATGTTTCCTGTGGTATGGTCCACTTGAGAATTTTACAAGCTTCAATTTTAAGCTCAACGCCTAAAATTAGATGGAAAGACAGATGGAAGGTGTGGATAAATCACATAAATTCAAAGTGGGCCCAACTGAATTTTCTCAGAATGACCATCCGATTTCATGGCCGAGTGGTGCACGGCGGAAAGGAAAAAATATCCGTTAACGGATCTAACGGAGTAGCATTTATACCAAGGGAACATACCATTGGTATCTAACCAATGGCGTTTTGCCGCATCACTTCAGTAGCGTTTTGGTTACCGAAGCGTTCAGTACCCAATCCGCTCCCTCAGTAGCCAACTCTTTTGGCTTCAGCCACTAAAGCGTTCAGTATCTAACCCGCTCCTAAAATCTTGAGACCAGCCGCATGGTTGGTACCCTTAACGTGGGGAACGGATTGGCTACTCCCCCTGACACCAGCCATTGGCATGTGGTCGGTGCTCTGTGGGGCCTACCATAATGTATGTGTGTTATCCATGCTGTCCATCTATTTTTATATATCATTTTATGGTATGATAAAAAAAATGAAGTATATCTTAATCTCAAGTGGACCACATTACAGGAAACAGTGTTGAATGAATTTTGACCATTAAAAACGTTTTGGGGGCATAAAAGTTTTGGATCAAGCTAATATTTATTTTTTCCCTTAATCTGGGTCTTTAAAACCAAATCAGCAGATTGGATGTCAAAAAAACATTACAGTGGGCCTTAGGAGGATTTTAATTGTGAATATCCATTCATTATTTTTGTCCTGTGTGTGGTCCACCTAAGATTTATATCCCTATCATTTTCTGTATAAAGCCATAAAATGATCTGTAAAAATGGATTAACGGAATGGATGAAACACGTACATCATGGTGGGGCCCACAGAGCATCGACCACCAGCCACGGGGCTGGTGTCAGGGGGAGTAGCCAATCCGTTCCCCTTAACGTGGAGCCTACCTCTATGTGTGTGTGTTGTATATCTATATTGTTCATCCATTTTGCTCACTTATTGGGGACGACCGTGATGTAAGTACTTTATCCATGCCGTTCATAGTTTCTCTCGGATCATTTCAAGGTACGATGCAAAAAAAGAGGTAGGTTCACATCTCCAATAGGCCACACCAAAGGAAGCTAAAGTGACAATGACACTCACGGTTGAAACTTAAGGGCCACCATGATGTTTTTTAACCATCAAACATATTCATAATGTCATGTAGGCGAGGATGAATCAAAATATATATATATCATCTTGATCCGAAACTTCTCCATCTCCCGAGAAGCTTTTAATGGTGGACGTTTAATCCTTAATTTATGGTCCACTTAAGCCTTTTTTCTATCTCTTTTTTGGCTAATACCTTAAAATGATATGAGAAAAACTATGAACAGTGTAGATAAAACACTTACATCAAAGTGGTCCCCACAAAGCCCTGCCATAGGACACAATCCGCGTCCATTTTCGTCCAAGTATCCATGCATTTAATGAAAGCAATCCCTCCAAATTAATAAAAGAAAACGGTCCCACCGCATACAAATTTCATTTCGGCGTGTTAAAGATGCCACGGCTTGGGTGGGCCCCATTGCTCTGTTAATGTAAAATCAACCCCGACCATCAAGTAAGTCACCCCATATTAGATCAAGGTGTCAAATTTCATCCCCATCCTTAGTTCAGTCAACGACACGATTGTAAACATTGTACATGGAAAAGTTCACCCACCAAACTATTTCCTCTAGTGTGGCTCACATGAATGATGCATGGACATAATTTTTCTAACCCATGCTTAGTTTTGGTGTGACATCTAATGGGTGGAATGAATTTCAGGGTTTCGTCATGATGGGCCCTGTAAAAATGGAGGGTGGATGTCTCCCTCCTCCATTGGTGTGGGCCATCTGAATCACAGGTCAGCCTAATTTCTTGGCCCTGTGTCTATAACTGGATTATACATATAATGGTTAGAGTGGATCTCACATAAATGTCAGAGTGGGCCCATAGAAAATCAGATGTGGGAGTCTCTGTGATACCTGTTCCGTAATTTAAGATGATAATTAATGCTTATAATGCTTGCCAGACAAGAGAAGTGGCGTGATTTTGGTAATTAATCCTCGTAATGCCGGTAGAGAAGTGATTTAAACTAACTTTGAAAAAGAGTGGCCCAATCAGGTCAGCCCACCATGGTGTTAATTTTAAATCTACCCCGAACATCAGGAGGGTGACCTCACCTTACAGCTAAGGTTCAAAAAGCAGGTCCATCCTTGTTTCAGGTGGACCACGCAACTAGAAATAGTTGATAAAGAAAAGTTCGCCCTCCAAACTATTTACGTTTGTGTGGCCTACTTGAAGGATAGAAGGACTTGAATTTTGGATCCTAAGCCTAAGTTTTAGTGTGTCATATAATGATTGGAGTGGATTTGATATAATCTCTATAATCTCAACATCATTAGTTGGATGTACCAAACGGTTGAGATTAAACCATTTTTAGCGTGTGTGACTCAAAACACTCTGTAAGCGCTCTCTCCCAATTTCATCGACGGATTTACCGGCATCACTCTAGCTTTCCCTCCTTACCTCCACTCAAAAAAATAAAATTGGCTGTAGTGATGTTAAGGGTGATTGCGTAGTCATGTGTTATATCCACCCTATCCATCCAATTTATGATATCATTTTAGTGCATTAAACTAAAATTGGAGTGGATCCAAAACTCGCGTGTACTACACAAAGGAAACAATTGAAATTCAATGACGACCGTTGAAATATTCATTTGGCCACAAAAGCTTCTTATCAGGCTAACTTTGTTTTTATTTTACTTTATCATAATGACCTTATAAATGGTTTGGATAGTGTATAAACATCAAGGTGGAGCCTAGAAAAGTTTTAATGATAGTAAAGTCTTTCTCCAGTTCTCCATATCATATGGCCCACTCAAGTTTTGAATCCAACCCATTTTTTGTTGTATATCCTAAAATGATCTTGCAGAACAGATTAATGGGGTGGATTTCTCAAAAACATCATGGTGGACCCTATATAGTATCCCAGTAGCCACCTTACTACATGCGCTGTTAGTTTCCTGCATGCGTTGTTAATACGTAATCCACTCCGATTCTCTATGCTAAAGCGGATTGCGTCCTACCCTGCTCATGTGATTTGAGTGGCCACTTCGATGTATGAGTTATATCCACACCATTTATACATTTTTTTCGTATAATTTTCATGTATAATCTGAAAAATTAGGCAAATACAAGACATAGGTGGACCACACAATAGGTATTGAACTCTTACTGTTGAAAACTTCTTTTGAGTAACAGAAGAGTTTTGGATCAAGCTGATATTTTTGTTTTATCTTAATCCAGGTCCATGTAACTTTATGAATGGGTTGGATGGGAAATAAACATCATGGTGGGCCCTAAAAAGTTTCAACGATGAGAATCATTATCACAACTACTTCTTGTGGTGTGGTCCACTTGACCTTTGGATCTGCCTCATTTTTGGGATATTGCCCTTAATTGATAAGGAAAAATGGATGGCCGGTGTCGATAAAACCCATAAATCACAGTGGCCAATCGAAGCTCCTGCCCGTTCCTATAATCAGGTTATGGTATGCGAATTTCCCGATAAAGCCTTCCGCTTGAAGTCCCCGCGCAAGGATGCTGGATGAGGCCCACCACCATGTTTGTGGTAAATCTACCCTGTTCATCCGTTTTCTGAGCTCATTTTTAGGCAAGACGAAAAAAATAAAAAATAAAAAATGAGGTGGATCCAAAACTCAAGTGGGCCACACGAGAGGGAAATCTGGGGAAATAAATACTTACCTTTGAAACCTGGCCGCAAGAATGTTTCAACGGTTCTCATTGAATCTACATTGTTTCCTCTAGTGTGGCTTACTTGAATTTTGTATACACCTAATTTTTAGCATAACATGCTAAAATGATATTGAAAAACGGCTGTACGGAGTAGATTTATCACAAACATGGGTTTGGCCGTACCCAGCCTCCTTGCGTCTGCACGCAATCCGCTCCCTGCCTTTCGCAGTACGGAGCAAGTTACTGCGTCCTAAGCATAGGAAGCCCATTATAATGTTTGTGAAAAATCTAATCCGTTCAACCAATTTTTTTTTAGCTCATTTTAGGACTTGAGACGAAAAGTAAGGAGTATGCAATACTCAAGCAGGCCTCACTGAAGTAAAAGTTGGGTAGGAAAATTCCTTTTTTGAAACCTTCCTGGGTCAACAGTGTTTACATGACATCCACACCGCTCTTTGACTTTATTATAATAGTTATCACGTCCAAAGTATCCATTTGTCAAGTTTGCAGAGCATCCAAGTTGTTCCAAATGTTGGCCCCACCAGGAAAAAAAGCACATAATAAATAAATAGGATTGATTAATTCTTCATGTAGGCCATACCACATAAATCAATGGACAATCATTGACCATTGATTTGATACAAAGTGCATATGTTGCCCACCTGATGAGTGGTGGATCAGCTTAATGTTTTGGCTAGATGATTATCGGGACATACTCAAATGCTAACAACTGGTTTGGATTTAGATAATTTCTTGGCCTATCCTTAAAATAATCTTGCAAAACTGATGAACGTGGTGGATTTTGCATAAATACTATAGTGGGCCCCACCTAGTGGGAATCCCGTAGGAAGTCTGGCACACCACGTAATCCCACATCCATTTCAAACTCTTTCCAACCCACTGTGAAGCAGCTGTGATAATGGTTCTCAATATTG